>NW_014007885.1:0-2882 GCF_000611645.1 Monoraphidium neglectum | reverse complement strand
GGGGGGGGGGGGCGGCTTGGTTGACACGACGTTGTGGGGCTCAAAACAAGCGTTGCGAGCAGTCCATGCCCCTCACGGTCGCCGTGCAGCTGATTGACGCTCACTGCCGCCCAGCGCAGCCGCTTTGCAGAAGCGCCCGCCTGGCGTGTGGTTCCTAGCAGGCCGCCGTTTGACAAAGGCCTCCACCACGGCCTGAGGACGCTTCTACATGCATGCTGCTCTCCCCTGTTGTGCTCCGCTGCCCAATTCGGGTGGCTGCCGGTACACACGGAGCGACTGCAGGACCAGTTGCTTGTGTCAGTCATGGCAAGTTACGACCTTGGCTCCGCACCCGCGGATTGCGTATGATATCGCCAGGGCAATGCCAATGGTCCACAGGTCGTCCTTGCTGAGGGTGAGGCCCAAGAAAGTGATGTCACCGCTATCCCCCGCCTGCTGCTGCTGCTGCTGCTCATCCGCCGGCGGCGGCGCAGGCTTGCTCTCTTTGTCGTGGGTGCATGCGGATGGCGGCGGCGGCAGTGGCGGTGTCGGCGGCAGTCGCGTGAGGGGGCGGCCGGCATGCCTTGAATGCGACTGCGTTCCATGCAATCAAGCCTTGATGAAAATGTAAGCCTTGGGGAAGATACACACACCACCAATTACCTAATCTGCTGTTTCAGGAGCGCTGCGCATGGCTCACCTGTGTCTGGGCCCTGGGCGCGCACCTGCAGCGGCACACGGCGCCGCTGCGTGCAAGCTGCAGGATTCGCAACAGGCCGGCTGGAAGCAGGCCTGCGCCAGAGTGGAGAAATCAGGTTGATTATGCTTCTCTATCATTGAAACTTCCGCTTGAAGGCCCCCATTGGTCGATGCTGGGCTGTGACACCGATCTCACCTCGATCCCGCCAGACCCCGCGGCACTGGCGCTCGCTGGGCCGCCTGCATACTAGACTTAGTAAAGTGGGGTCTAATCAAGTGCGTCATCCTTCCTCGCCCGCTGGCTATAAGTGTGAGCGCGTGCACAGCGGCAAGGAGGTCGCACGCAATGGAGATAACCAAGCGAGAAAGCCTTATCTTCCTGTGTCACAGTTGTGACACCTACGCCAGCAGCTGCAACCAAGTGCCCCGAAAACTATCGATACTCGCCAAAAGCTTCATCGCGATCGCCCCGCCCACAAAGCTACCGGCATTCACTTCATTTGTAACATCAGATCAACGTATATCAAATACATTCTACCCACGCCCCTATCTGCTGCTGCCGCTGGTCCTGGCGCCCTGCAGACTGCAGACCACAGCACCGGCCAGACACGCCGCACCTAGCTGTATATAATCGGGAAATATGGCGAGTGCGCAGCCGAGGACCTGGTCGTCGTGGCTGGGCGTCGATGCGGAATCCAAAGCCTCTGCCGCGGCAAAAAAGGAACTGGAGACAGAAGCGAAGCACTCAAAGGCAGTGGAGGAGCTCAGAAATCTGTTTGATTGCGAGGAGGGGCGCATCTGCGGGAGGCAGCTGGCAGAGGGTGAGAGCGTGCAGCAGCGGCGCTGCATGAGTGACAGCTGCTGCGCAGGGGGTGCCAGTGCCGAGTTGTCTCGGTCCGCTTCCCCATGGGCGCACTGGGACTGAAGACCTGGCGCCTGTCATATATGCATGCTACGACGGAATTAGTCTGTATGAGCCTGTGTGCTGCTGGGGTCTCGTCGCAGCGATACTGCCAGCCGCCCTCCAGACATTCACACTCTTTCGCCTGTGCGCTCAGGCGGCGAGTTTGGCCGCGGCGGCGACGCCTCCGAGCTCGTCTCAGACGCCTACCTGCGCCGCTGGCTGGTGGCGAGGGACTGGAACGTGGAGGTGACCCACAAGCTGCTGCTGCGCCACGCCGACTGGCGGGCGCGCACAAGCCCGAAGGGCTATATTGAGGAGGTGCGCCCGGCCGTGGCCCCGCCCTCACTGTTTCGGCCGTCTCGTTGGGACGCTGCGGCTGCTGGAGGTTGATGACGGGTGGCACACAAGCCAGACTCTTGTGTCGCACGTTATGTGTCATCTGCGGCGTCGCCAATGTCCGTCGGCGGTGCTGGGTGCCACGCACATGCGGCCCGCCCCGCTTGCCAGGGCAGCAATTTTTTGGGGATGGGATCAACCGAGCACAGTGCTGCCGCGCTGCTGCGAGTGCTGCCGCTGCTGCTGCCAGTGCTATCGTCGCCCCCGCTGCTGCTGCTGCTACTGCTGATGGCGAGCAGAGCGCTCGGCAGCACTGCGGCTCGCTGTCGAGTGCGGGCCGCGTGGCGGGCGCGTTGCGAAGCCCCAGACGGCCGTGCAGCAGAAGCTGTTGCCCTGCGTCGCCCCGTCTTGCTCTGCAGGAGCTTGTGAAGGGTCCTCTGGCTGACAAGAAGGCCTTCCTGCAGGTGAGCGCCCGCGCGGCTGGCTTCAGGGGGTCTCGGCCTTGACTCACGCCGGGTTACGCCCCACTGGGCGACCATGCGGTCGCGTGGGCTGGGCTGGAGGCGGCGGTCACTTTGGGGGCGACACAGGCAGCAGATGCGTGCTGGGGCGCACGTCGCTTTCAGAGCGCTGTGGGGCGGAAGGGCTGCTGTGCGCCCGGGGCAGATGCTGCGTGATCCTGCGAACCAACAGCAGGTGTGCCAGCACCCGCCCAACGCCGGGGCAACGGACCCCCCAAACTTCTTTGGCCTCCATTGCAAATTCATGAGCTCGCATATCAACACCCAATTAAACGCCCAAAATTTTTCGCATCACCAAAGGGCGTGGACCACCAGGGGCGCGCGGTGGTGATTGTCCAGGTGCGCAACCACCTGAGCAGCAGCAGCAACATCCGGGACATGCGGCTGTTCAGCGCCTTCGTCCTCGACGCACTGGTGAGAAGGGCTTTTGGGGAGGGGGGGGG
>NW_014007886.1:0-2881 GCF_000611645.1 Monoraphidium neglectum | reverse complement strand
GGCCCCTCCCGTCCCACCCTGTCTGTACCTGGCCCGCCCCAGGTACAGATCCCTTGCCACACCACATCGTACCCGTTCCCATACCACACAACCACATTCACCTACTCACCCACTAACACACACACACAAACACACACACACATAAACGTACATCGTCAGCCTTGACCCCCCCACCCGGTTGAGCGCTCATATACACAGATACACACAGGTACACACAGATAAACACACACACACACACACACAAGAATGACACCTCAGCCTCGATCCAGCCCCCACCTGATTGAGGTCGAAAAGCTTCAGCGCAAAGTCGGCGTCGCCGTTGCCGATGAGGGGCTGCCCCTCCTCCACCCACTGCAGCCAGAGCTCCTCGTTGAACTGCTCCAGATCGCCGCGCGTGATCACGCCGTCGGGATCCTTGGAGATCTGAGGGTACTGGGAGCGCACGATCTCGGCCAGCGGCTGGGCGGGGGTGGGGCAAAGTGGTGGTGGTGGTGGTGTGGGTGTGAGTGCGAGTGTGGGTGTGAGTAGTTCAAGGTGGCGGTTTGGTGGTTGGGGGCCCAGGCACCAACGTATGGGAGGGGCTGGCCAATGGTGATGGGTGAATGGTAGGTGATCAAGCGCTGGTCGGTTCGCCTGCTGCTCTGATCAAATCAAGGAGCGGGGTGGGTTGACAAGTCCTAGTGGTGATAGCAGACAAGCATCTGGCTCGGGTGCAGGACTACGCACCGATAGCTTGATGGGTGCGGCGTGAGCAGGCTGCGCTGGGTACGACATAAGGAGAGCAGCGCTGATCGCTGCCGCTCCCAATGACGACAATATGGGCTGCTTGTACTGCTGCTCATGCCGAGGCTCTTGGCACCGCTGTTCCTGATGGGACGGCTGCGGCAAGCGTCGTGGTGGCGGCTGCGCTGCTGCTACTGGTCGCACAGCTGCCCTCGAGACCACCACTGGCTTCTGGAGTCGAGCTTGCATCGTTCCTGGATCGTGGAAACCAGCGGCGAGGCCGTTCGCTGAGAGATCTCCGTCGCGGTGAACTGAGGAGCTCCTATTGTGCTGATATGGTGCGTTTGATCAATAACGAGAAAACGATTGTACGCTTAATCGCCCCAAGAGCCCAGATCAGGCTGAAAATTTGAAGTGGATTGCGCACTTGCGGTGTTTTGAGGGTCTCTGAGAGGCGTTGCCACTGAAACATGTGGCTGAGTAGGATATTCGACTCACATACCTGCGCCTGCACCACAACAGCAGCTGTACATCCAGCCGAGCTGACTGTGCTGCGCCCTGGCTGCGCCTGCTGCCTCCTCAGCGGCCGCTCGCGACGCATGTTCCCACGCATGTCACACCGGTCACACCGGCCAGCAGATTCATGGGTTTAGGCACGGCCATCGATCATGGTGGCTGACGGACAAATCCTGCGGTCTGATACATGCTCGCATGCTTGAGCAATGCAGCAGTCCCTTGATGGACAGCGCTTCAGTGTAGCAGAAGGCCATGTCTCGTTGGGACAATATAAAGGTGTACATCGGCTTCTTCTTGCCACAAAGTTCAGGACAGGCTCAAGCGATTGCTCTTACAATCAAGAATATTCTTCCTTACCACATTGCTGGGCATGAAATCTTGGTCAAACTCACAGGTCAATGGCGGAGCAGAACCAACAACGCAAGGGACCAGGTCAGTGCCTTGGTGCAGTTGCAGTCTAGGATGTTCCTGAAACGCTATTGTGTAAGATGTACATGAGGTGCTGTACAGGAGGCTACAAAAACCACTCTACCACAGCATGCAGTGGCCCCATCCACCTGAAGCACATGCCGATAGCAACGGCACCCATGCTCGCAATTCGCCGGGGCCGCTCACTCCTCCCTGCGTCCCTAGCTGGGGGCGCTCACTGCGCCCGCCCCTCACTCACATGCCGCCGCCGTCGCCGCCGCCGGGCGCCGTTGCTGCCACCAGGTCCCCTGCGCCCCCATCGACATGCATCAACTCGAAGCGCCGCAGCTCAGCCAGCGCCTCCCGCACCGCCTCCACCCGCTTCTCATACTCAACCCTCAGCTCTGACGGCACCAGGCCGCCGCTCGCCGCCATGGGGAGCGGCGGCTGCCGCACGTCCCCTGCAGGGTTGCCAGCGGCGGGCGCCGCGCCGGCCGTGGCCGCGGCCGCGACGGCGGGGACGTGGCGCACGCCTCCAGCGGGGAGGTTGTTGGGTTGGCCGCCCACCGGCAGCTGCAGGCGGCTGAGGAGCAGAAGAGCCTGCTCTTCCGAGCAAGCGGCAGCCGGCTGCTGCTGCTGCTGGGCGCGCTCTGCTGCAGCGTAGTCCGGCGATCCGGACGCTGCCATCCTTGGGGTCGCGAGCGTGGCACTTGGGCCGGAAGGCAGGCCTGGGTGTTGCTCCACGCGGCTGCTCTTCAGGCCCCTGCTGCTGCCGAAGCGCAGCAGCGACTGCCCCGCCTGCTGCTGCAGGGCCGCCGCGCCCCCGCCCCCGCCGCCGCCGCCGCCGCCCACAACGCTGCTATTGGCGCAGCTCGCGGCCGCGCCATCCCCGCCGTCGTCGCCGCTGGCCTCCGCGCCCCCGCCGCTGCCGCCGCCGCTGCTGCTGCCGCTGCTCGTGCTGCCCTCCATCGGCCCCAGCCCGCCGCCCGCGCGGCTGCTGCTGGCCGCGCCGCCGTTGCCGCCGCGCCGCCGCCGCGCGACGGTGGAGCCGATCTGCAGCACTTGCGGGGCGGCGTCGGCGCCGTCCTCACGAGAGGGCCTTGCCTCGCGCAGCCTGCCGCTGCCCCCGCCCGCTGCATCCCCGCCGCCGCCCCCCTCGCCGTCGTCGTCTTGCGCCGAGAGCGGCGCCGAGTCTGCGGGCGCCTTGCGCTTGATCCCCGTTTCGGCCGGGCCG
>NW_014007887.1:0-2881 GCF_000611645.1 Monoraphidium neglectum | reverse complement strand
CGCCGCCGCCGCAACCTCGGACGCCGCCGGCGCCGCAACCTCGGACGCCTGGTGGACGCGGCGGCGCCTGCGGGAGCTGCTGCCGGCGGTGGAGCGCGGCAACGCGGCGGTGAAGCACGCCCTCAAGGAGCTGCACTGGGAGGCCGCGGGCGGCGGCGGCAGGTGGGGCCGCCGGAGCGCATGAGGGTCGGTCTGGGAAATGTCACGCTTGTCGGCTTGTCGTCTCATGTCCTGTGCCGGCTGCTGCCATTGCCGTCGCCTCGAGTCCTCGTTGCCCCTGCCTCGCTAAACTCACACGCCCGTGTTGCCGCCCCTGTCGCCACCGCCCCATCCCTGCAGCCGCCCCACGGGCGTGGAGGCGGCCCTCCTGCGGAACCCCACCCTGACGGGCTGGGGCGTCGCCGCGCTGGCCGCAGCAGCTTTCTTGTTCGGCCACGTGGCCGGCTGGTGAAGGCATGCGTAAAGCAAGGCCGACGCCCAGCCGACCCCGCGGCTGCATGCAGCTGCGCACCATGTGCGATTCACGCGCGACCATTGCTCTGGCTGCTGGTATGTTAGTGTAGGCTGCCACCCTCGCAACCGCAGAAACAGCACTAGCGCTAGTAACACATCAAGAACTGCCTAAAAAAGCCTGGCACATCCTGGTGCGATTGCAGCGCTGAAGGCGTTCCTCACGCTACACGTGCCGCGCCTGCAAACCGCACAGCGCTGAGCGCGCCCAGCAGGAACTGCAGGCCTAGGAACCCAATTGATACAGCATTTATCAGCTCTTCCACTTTCAAGCTGCAGTCGAGGGGCGAGGGCGCAGGGGGAGCAGAGCGCACATGAGCCAGGTCAGCACCTGCGCGCAGAGGGGCAGCCGCCCGCCCGGTGCGCGCAGCGTATAACGGCTGCACCACGTTCGCCTTGGAACTGCATAGCGGCCGCACATGCTGCTGCTGCTGCAGCGGGGACAGCGATGTGCCCAGCGCCCCGGGGGTTCCGATTGAAGGGTCACTCACACGAAGGTCTGGAAGCGCATGTAGTAGACCAGGAAGGCCACCACAGGCAGCGCCAGGAGCAGGCTAAATAGCAGCGGCCCGGGCTGCTCTGTCTTGTTGCCCTTAGACCCCAGGAACAGCCTCACGGGCTCCACCAGCAGCCACAGCCACAGGAAGACGAACTCCGCGGCAAACCTGCCGTTTGGGTATGGCAGTGTGCTGCCTGTGTAGCATGGGTCACAGTGGGATGGGCGGTGGCTGGGTTGGTTGGGGCCCTTGAATGGCTACCTACGCAGGCCTATTGGCAGCAGCGTGGCCAAGCACCCCGCAACCCCAATGCACAACAAGGGCCCTCTCACCCTGCTGCATGCGTCCAAGGATGCGGCCCAATGTGCAAACCGCCTAATGGCTCACCTTTGTAGATGAACACTACAATGCTAATCAGCCAGAAGAGCACGTCCCACCAGCCACCAAAGTATATGAACACCTGCAGCGGCAGCGACGTCAGCACCGGCCGCGCCCGCGCCGTGCCTGCACGTATTGAGAGTTTGCGCCGCGCGTCAGGGACGAGCACTGTCAAAGGGAGGCTTGATGTGGCATTCCATTATCATGCCATTCAATTGCAATCCCATTGATCCCGCTGCGGCGCTTGTCCAGACGTGCGCAGCAGCGCTCCGCTGGTCAACACCAGACTTCAGACCTGGCTGCATGCTTCTGCCAGATGCTAGTGGACCTTTGATAGATCAAGACAATTTTATTGGTATGGATTACACTCTTGCAGGCTGCAAAGCTAGGTCAGCAATCAAGGCCGCGGGTGATCTAGAAAGCGAGGTTGCGGATATATGCAAAAATCAGTTTAATGGACATACTCCTTGCCACACACCTCTGCGAACACTACCCAACAAACATGCTGCGTGCCGGAGAGGGCAACCAGCAGTCACCGGACCTGATTGTGGAATGAGCGAGCAGAATGCGGCCCGCATAGCATGCTTAGGAGCGTGGTGGCGTTCTCAAGCCTTGAAACCCACGCATTAGCGCATAGACATTGGCAGCTTGGCACGGGCAGTCGAGATGCAGTCGCTCCAAGGCCGCTGCCTGCGCGGCCCGGCTGCTTTTCGTGGCCAGAGCCGGCGCATGAGGATCGTTGCAGCAGCCACTGCTGTCGAGGGCGGCCGCAAGACCAAGAAGCAGCTCGTCTTCCCCTTCGTCAAGATACAGGGGCAAGATGAGATGAAGATGGCGCTGCTGCTGAACGTGGTGGATCCCAACATTGGCGGCGTGCTTGTCATGGGCGACAGGGGGACGGCCAAGTCTGTCGGGGTGCGAAGGGCGATGGAGGAAGGATCGTCACAGGGGTGTGGTGTGCGCGTGTGCACGCGCACACACGCAGGCGTCGAGTTGCTGCTGTGACGCAGTGAGGTCGCACCGACCTGCTGCCCACCTTGTCTGCCCTACTGTGAACATTGTGAATAACACAGCAGAGGATGGTAGAGGCTGCATCTTCCCTCGGTCACGCAACGCCCACATTCCGGCGAGCACCCCGCGCGCAACACCACACACGACCCATGTACGGCCCGCGCCCGCCGCCGCGCCCGCCCCTTCCTGCGCCGCCGCGCAGGTGCGCGCCGTCGCGCAGCTGCTGCCGCAGATCGACGTGGTGGAGGGCGACCCCTTCAACTCCAGCCCCACCGACCCCAAGCTGATGGGCCCCGACGCGCTGCAGCGGTTCCGCAACGGCGAGAGGCTGCCCGCGACGACGATGCGCACGCCGCTGGTGGAGCTGCCGCTGGGCGCGACGGAGGACCGGATCTGCGGCACCATCGACATTGAGAAGGCGCTCACAGAGGGCATCAAGGCGTACGAGCCCGGCCTGCTGGTGGGCGAGAGGCGGGGGTGGAGGG
>NW_014007888.1:0-2884 GCF_000611645.1 Monoraphidium neglectum | reverse complement strand
GCATGCTGGGGCCGCCCGACGAAGAGGAGGGCGGCGAGGCGCCTGCCCCTGGCGGCAGCGGCGAAGGCGAAGGCGGCGCGGGCGCCGCCGCTGCGGATTCACCAGGCGGCCCGGGGCCAGGGCCCTCCGAGGGCGGCCCTCCCGCGGCCGAGGGGCGGCACGCCGCGGGAGGCGCCCCGCCGCGGCAGCGCGCCGCGCGCAAGCCGCGGCAGCAGCCGCCGCCCGCGGCAGGAGAGGGGCGCTTCGCTGGGCTGGGAGACTGGCGGCAGAAGGGGGCCGCAAAGCGCAAGGCGCCAGCCGGGCCCGAGTGAACAGGGGTGATTCGGGGAGCTGCGCGGTGATCAGCTGCGTAGCAGTGCGGTGTAAACGTCTGCTCGGTGATTTCGGTCCCCCCCCACGATCGCATGTTCAGGCTATGGTCCCCCTACATGTCAGGGGGGTTGCGGTGCTCTACTATACGCAGCCTGCCAGCCGGCCTGTGACAGCCCGCAAAACGATACAACTTACAGGCGGCCCCAAGGTGGGGCAGAGCAACATAACGCCGCGGGCCGTGGGGGTGCCATTCACACCTTTACCTGGTCCGAGACTCTTGCAGGCGCAAGCATTGGTCGTCGCCTTTCGACGACCTGTTGACTCACCATGTGAGGCACGCACACACGAGGCGGACCCAAACGTCTGCGGTCAACGGCGGCAAAAGCGCACTCACTCATCATCCTGTGAAGCAGCTGAGAGGCTGGGAAAACAGTGTGTGCATACAAGTGTCGGTCTGCACAAAGCGGGTAGGCAAACCTTGCAGCACGGCAGCAAAACAACGGCGGATCTCCCTGAAAGCGGGGCAGCCTCTCGCGGTTCTGCAGTGGGCTCTGTGAGGGCTGTACAAGGAGCCCTTTGATATGGGCAGGGCGAGTGCGCTTGGAAGGGTGGGTGGGGGAAGAGCTAGGATATTTGCACGGCAGTCACATTGTTGGCAAAACGGCGGCCCACGGCTGACGGGGGTGCGGGCAGTCACTGAGCTGCGAGGATGCAGGTAGGATCCTTGCAATGCATCGATGAAAATCAAAGCGGCAAAAGGGTGCACGGAAGGCTACTCATGTTGAATGCAGCCTATCAAAGCAGTATGGCAAGGCAACAACACGCAATGGGGCGTGACCCTCGAAAGCCTCGAGATCCTCCTGGGATCCAGGTGCCCCCACATATTCCAGAGAGGGGGCCGCAGCCGGGGCTGGGGATGGGTGATGAGGTGAATGTGGCCCGCCATGCGGGGGCAAGCGGGCGCGAAGCACAAGCTGCACGACATGTAAGTGCGGGCGATATACATACGCAGGCGCTGCTGCTCGCGTAGCCGCTGCCGCGTCGCGGCTTGGGATGGAAGGGTGCCACCAGCAGCCGAGCCGAGGGCAAGTTCGCGGTTCTGGGGCGTGGCCGCGCGCCGGCGCGCCGCGCGCGTGGGGACCACTGCAAGTTTTCCGGGCGCTGGGCAACCGAATGAGCGTTCTTTCGTTGAGGGGAGGAGGGGGCGCGGGAGACGCAGCGCCCTGGCCGCAAACAGGCGCGAGGCCACGAAACTCAAAAACGTCACATAGGTGCGAAGTTTTATATCAAAGAGAACAACGCCCGCAAGTCCTAGCTTGCTAGTGGCAGCGTGTGGGGCGGCGCAGACCCCGTGCAAGTCGAAGCGGCGGCGCTGGTCAACGCGAGAGCTCGCTGGATGCAAGCCGAAGCAGCAGAAAGGGGGGCGTTTCGTATGCCTCCCATTGGAAGCCTAATCCACCAGAGAATCCTGTCAGCAAGAAAAAGCAGCGGGAAAGCACAAACAGCAAGGGAAACGTAAGCATCGGCTGCGACTGCGTGCTGCGAGTAAGGCGGCCTGTCGTTCGCAATGGGCGCTGGTGCGCAGCGGGCGCCGGGCCGGCCAGGTACTTGGCAATCTCTGAAACCCCCCAACACGTCGGTCCACCAAATGCAAGCAAGTGAAGCCGCCTCGCTGCTGCCCAGCTGCCTTGTGGCAGCTGATTGGACGCCACGTGTGCACTTGGAGATAACAGCGCACCTAGCCTACAGCGCATGGCGCCAGTAATGACCACCAACGGCGCGCCATGCTGCTCGAAAACGGGCGTTGGATTAGTCTCGAGACGCAAATCGCCATCACGCTTTCTGGGGGCGGCAAGGAGGGGCCTGGGTGGTGTGTCGTGGAACCGTGATGTGTCGAGACAAAAAGCAAGGGCCGCAGATGGACAGGACCCGCTGTGTTCTTTATCAGTGTGCCATGGGTGCGCATAGAGTGCTGAGGCTGGTGCTAGGTACGCCGTGCCTCCCCAAATTGCGAAACAGGGGTCAAGTGCCGCCTCGGGCAGGGATGTTGACTCCACCACAAGGCAGCCCTGGCGCCCTAAACCTTGAGCAGCCTTGCAACGAGTGCCCGAAATCTTGTTGAGTTCGCAATCTTGATTCGAGGCGCAGGGGGGATGGTCTAAGGGGGGTCATGCGGCCGCGCTTGGACGCGTCCGCCACTTGGACGAGTGAGCGCCCGCCCGCACCCGCGCCGCAGGCGGCGCCTGGCGCCGCGCGGCGCGCCACCTGCCGCCATGCAATGCGTGCCGCTGAGGGCGGCAGGCGGCCGCGCCGCAGCGGACTGCTGATGCCGCTTGCTTTATTAGGGCACTGGAGGTGCCATGGCTCAACGGATGAGGTATCTAGACCCTCGTGAGCAGGGTGACACTGACTTCCTGGTAGTCTGGTAGAATTCCCGCCAGCGCCAGGTCAGCGCTCTGGCTGATGGCGGGGTCCTGGGAGGGATGAAAGGGAGTGTGAGGTGGGTGGAGGGGGTGGGTTAGTGGGGTAGGTCGTGAGCGGAAGGGGGGTGGAGCGTTGGATGCAGTTGGGG
>NW_014007889.1:0-2881 GCF_000611645.1 Monoraphidium neglectum | reverse complement strand
GAGGGGGGGTCATGGGACCGGGCGTGCAGGGCTTGAGACTTTCAAAAATCAACCATAATCAGGTGGGAGGGGGCTACCGTGAATGCCTGGTTTCGAAGCCGCCAGATGCTACCTCATGCACCCGCGTGTTGCCCCTGCCGCCAGCAAGGGCAGGACCTCGTTTCTGCCGGCTGCGCGCATGCTCATTAGGCCCCGCCCTCGTCGCCCCTCCACACCCCACCTCTGACGGGCGCGTCCCCTTTCCGCGCCACCTTTGCAAACCCAACCTCCTGGCCGCGCCCCTGGCCTCCCCCTTCCGACCCCTTTTCAATACAACTGCTCCCACCCTCCCGCAGGCCAGTTTGGCATCGCGGGGTTGGTGGCGGTGGCGTCGTTGCTCTACCACCAGACCAACGGCTCCATAGACCTCTTCGAATACAGGCAGGGCGCATCGGAGCCCAGGGGAGGGGGTGCGGCCGGGCTTGAATGTGTCCAGCCAGGCGGCAGCGCCCACTCCTGTGGAGGTCGGCCTTGCCGAGGCTGACGCGGGCGGTGTCGAGGCGTTTGTGTAGCGGAGTGCGCCCGCACAACCTGCTGAGCGCAGGCCGGCCCCAAACCCACCGCTGCCAAATTACTGCTGCACCCACGTCTTTTCACCATCTGGGCTGGTGCCATGTCGGCGCCCTCCACCCGCCGCCGCAACCTCATCTCGTTTCATCCATGCGTGCCCGCACACTGGTTCGCGTCCGCCCCAGGAGCCCCCTGCAGGCCGGCATGGCGCTGCCGCCCCTGGCTGCGGCGCTGGAGCTGCACGCGGCGGTGCTGCTGGGCTTGCGGCCGGCTGCGCTGCAGGGGGCGCGGCTCCGGTACATCCAGAGCAACCCCACGCGAAACGACTTCAAGGACGCCAATTTCGAGGTGAGTGAGCGGGCGGCCAACATTTGATGTGCCGCCCCAGAGCCTCCTGCCCTGCACCCTTCCAGAGGCCTGAGGGTGACCCCCTCGAGGCATGTGTCCGCCAGGGGGGGTTGCGGGTCTGCTGCGTTTGCCTGCGCTCCTCCAGCCGCAGGCGTCGTTGTTTGGAGTGCAGAGTGGCCTCTATCCGTTTCTCGAAGCCGGCAGAATATTTCAGTTTACCGGCACGCCTGCAGGTTGCCCTGCAGCACTACACACGCGTCGAGGGTCGCGCCATGCCGATGACGTCAGCGCTGCTCGCCAAGTCGCGCCCCGAGGCGCTCGTGCTCAACTGGGGGATGGGCACCCTCGCGGTGTTTGGGCCAGACTGCATACTGTCGCAGGGCGCGGGCGGCGCGACGCCGGCGGGCTGCTCAGGCGCCTGAGGGGAGGGGCGGCGCTTGCTGTGAGGCGCGGCCTGGGCACGGCCACGGCACGGCCCGGGTACGGTGAATCAAGGACCATTAGTCCCCCTTACATGCCCATCGGCAACCTTGACACTCAACCTTGCTATACAGTGCTGCCTGCTTTGTGCTTTCACCCGCCTCTTCCAATAGTCTGCACCTTGTGGTTCGCCCCTCGCTGCTGGCAAAGCATGATGTCATGTTGTGTGTTGTGATGTATTTCCAAGCCGGGGTCTACAGTCAGTCTGCCAAGGGAGCGCCAGAGGCCACCTGGCTGCACTGTGCTTTTGTTGCGGTGCCTTACGCCGCGCTGGCGCCGCTGAGCAAGCGGCGCCTCGCACACCCGATGATGACGGGCCCTTTTCATGCCACGTAATGCTTGACTGCACAACTCCAGCCGTTTTGCAGACCCCGATCCCAGGGCAAGTGGGGTGGGGGGGAAGGTAAAAGGCTTGGGCGTCACATGCATCGACACACGTTGGAATGGCAGTGCGTCAGGGCTGATATGCAGGCCTCGCGGCATGCTTGCACCCGCGGGATGCTGCGGGGCAAGGAAAAGGTGGGCGGCACATAGGGGGGCGCGGAGCCGCGGCGGGGCCGCGCCTGCTGCGCGGCGCGGCGGGCGGGCGCCATTGGGACACGAGGGCGCCCGCGCGCGCTCGCCACGTGGCTGGCGCAAGGCCGCCGCCGCGCGCTTTGGGCGGGGAATAGAGGGTTCAGATGAGGTTCTGAGGAAAGATTGAGCGAAACGGTAAGCATACAACTCGCGGCCGGGGCGGCACAGGCGCTCGGCACCTCGCCCCCCGGCGCGCGCCTGCAGGGCTGCTGGCCTGCGGTCGCCGCCGTAATAACAACAGAGGGGGCCAGGGACCAGGGCGGCGCCCCACAAAGGCGATGCGCGCACGACTGGGCTCACGGCGGGGGACACTTTGCGGGGCTGGGCCCGACGACCCCCAACGTGCGGCGCATCAGACATCGGGCTGGACAGACAACGGGGCGCAGGTGGACGGCGGCCGGCGGCGGCGGCACACAGGGCAAGCCCAGGGCGCCCGGCGCCGCCGAGGCGTGAGCGCTGCGCGCGGGGCCGTCCGTGCCGACATGAGGGGCTGGTGGTGCTGGTGCTGCTGCCTCTACCAACGCTGGCGGGGTGGGGAGTTCCTATATCTCTGTGTTGGGAGGGGGGCTGCCGCGAAGCACCCCGCGGGCCTGGGGCTTGGCTGGGCATGCAGGGGGTGCCGCGCGGCCGCCCCCCTCCCGGGTTCTTCGACACTCCTCTCTCTTGCCGGCCCCGTGCGTTCGGGCGTACGGGCGCAATCCAAAACCGCCGGCCGCCGCGAGGCGCGGCCGCAAGAGGGACGGGCAGAGGGCACGACACTGTTGATAGGGGAAGGGGGGGCTCAGGACAAAACCCGCCGCGCGCCCGCGGGAATCAGGGGCAGCCGGGGGCGTCCAGGCAACAAAAAGGAATCACACATGCTCGGTCGCGCGGGTTGGGCCGGCGGGCGAGGGGGGGCTCAGGACGTATAACGGGGCCGGCGTTGTGG
>NW_014007890.1:0-2882 GCF_000611645.1 Monoraphidium neglectum | reverse complement strand
TGTGGTGTGTGTGTGTGTGTGTGTGTTTGTGTGTGTGTGTGTGTGTGTGTGTGTGTGTGTGTGTGTGTGTGTGTGTGTGTGTGTGTGTGTGTGTGCACCCACAAACAGCGCTTAGGGTCGATTTCGCGGCCAGCTGCAGCAGCCCCTGAGCCGCAGCAGCTGTGCAGCAGACTGCCTCACTTTCAGAGGGCCCGCAGGTGCTAGGCCGCGCCAGCCACGGCTGCGACGCAGCGACGGCTAGCGCCCAGCGCGCACGCCTCCGCAGCAACCGGGGGCGCGGCCGTGGGCCCGACGGCAGGGCGGGCGCGCGGCGGCGCGGGTCCGCGGCTACATGTGCAGCCCGGGAAAGTCGAAGCTCGCCTCTAGGAGTGGCCGGCCGGGGCGTGAGCACGCCCATTTATTTCCTGCTGGTCCCTGCGGCAAGGCGGGCCGGGGGCGTGTACCTGCGGCGCCCCCGCACTGCACCATGCAGGCGGTACTGCGCCCGTACCTTGACCGTCCCGCCCATGCTCGTCCCCCCTTAAACAACAAGAAAGCAGCTGCTCGCTCTTTCGATCAAGTGTTTTTCGGCCCTGTGGTGTTATAGGAAAATTGTGGACACGCAAGCACAGCGTTCGGGTCTGTGCGGCTGGCCGTCGGCGCTCTTATCAGTGCTTTGAGGGACGCTGCTCTGAGGCAGCAGATAAGCGACAGCCAGCCACAGGGGTTGCTGCAGACACCAAAGTTCCACACAACAGTCTGCACCTGTCACACCCTCAGCCCTTTCAACCGTTTTCCCAAGCCGCTCTGTCCGGCCCGGCGGCTGCAGCCGCCGCCTGCGCTGCACACTGCAGCGCTGACCGCCCACGACAACCTACACTGCCGCCATGCGGCGGGTGACGCATCAGGTGCGACATGCGAGTCAGCGTGACGCTCCAACGCGCAAGGCCACGTGCGCTTTGGCTGAGCTGGGTGTGCGGCAGCCATGGTGTCAGTGCAGCGTCATGCAAGCGCCTTGGGGTGTGACTTCTCGGCGGAGATTCTTTGGGGGAGTGGGGAGGGGGCGGGGCCGCCCGCGCCGCCTTGGGCAAGCAAGGGCCGGCGCTGCCCAGCAGCGGGTGTGTCTGTCCAAGCACGTGCTGCGCGTGCGCAGAGCGGCGAGCACGGCAAGAGAAAGCGATCATGGCATTCGGTATCATGATATGGCGGGTGGGATTGTGCTGGGTAGATCATGACATGACATGACGGCGCGGGACGGGGGATTCTGGCACCTGACAAAGCCTTTGACTCATAGGACCGATCTTCTCACCGACCAGGATGACCAAGCGCAGGAGGCCTAGTCAGGGGAGGGCCGGGTCCAGAACTTACTACAATTTTTTGGCACCATTGTAATGCTCCTAGGTGTACCCATCTTTGGGGGGCTCTGCAATGTCTAGTTGCAGCGGATGGCGCGAGGGGCAGAGCCAACTGGACTGTTGAGATTACGGGCTGATTGCGCTCGCCTGGGTGTTTCATGATGAGGGAGTGCAATCAAGATTAACCCAGGTATTAAACATGCTTTGGATCCATACATCGCACAGGACTGGCCGCGACAACCGGGCGTAATCATATTGTGCACTGTAGTACCCAATGCGACTGTTGGTGAAGGTGGAGGGACACAGGGGCGGGGGCCATAAATAGCCACTCTTGCTGCCGTTCCAAACAAGAATTTGCTGCATAAGGCACTCATCACTCGTGGCGTGGCATCACCTGCATCGCTCACGCAAGCGACATAAGCGCTCGACCGTTGTTACGGGCCGGCAAACGCAAGGTTCAACCCCACCTTATCAGACTGCAAAAACTCAAGATGGCGTCGTCTCTGATGGCGGCCATGCTGCTGCTGATGGTGTCGGCTGGCTGCGTCTCTGGTGCCGGCCTCCCGAAAGTGGCATTTGGCGAGTGAGTCACACGTGATAGGCACTTATGATGCTACCGCTTGGGATTCTTATGAACGGATGCACTAGGGTTGTGCTCACCCAGCGATCGCCCCACGCAGACCTGCCAGCTGCCAGCAGCCCTCAATGACCAGGACCAGCAGACATGCTCAAAAGTGCACCCGAGCGCCTCGCTGCTCAGTTGCTTATCGCCGCCCTCTCGACTCCCTCCCCGCGCAGGAGCGCCATCACTGCGATCGGCACCGAGATTGACAGGGTGGCCGCGAAGGCCCGCACCACAGTGCCCCAGCTCCTGTCCCTGCTCTCCAAGAGCGCCGACCTTGGCTTTGGTCTCGCCTCCAAGCGCCTCTTCTACGCCTGCAAGGGCCTGGCCGCCCCCGAGGGCCCCGAGCCTGGACCCCAGGCCGCCCCCGGCGACGTCGGCCCCATCCCCCCCACCAACGCCGACCCCACCGACCTGTCCCTCGCATTCAAGCTGCACAGCCGCCCCGGCGCGCCCCGCCGCATTGTGCTGGACTTCACCGGCCACATCACCACCGGCACCGGCTGGAACGAGGACTACGGCCTCGATCCCATCGTGACTCCCCCCTACGACATCGATGGCGTCCCCGAGTCCTTCAGCAACACCGAGCTTAGCAACATCATCTCCATCTGGCGCGGCGTCGCCGAGGACTTCGCTGCCTTTGACGTGAGCGCGGGGTCGGGGCAGGGCTGCAGAAGGGGTTGACGTGTGGAGCATTCTAGCCTGTGCAATTTGGGGGTCAAGGGTTTTGACTCCTCGCAGCGGCCAGCGGGCTGCAGTCGATGCAAGTGCAGCGCCGCTTGGCCATGTTTAAAACCTGGCTGTTGTCAGGTGCAAAGCCATACTCAGCCCTCCAAACGGGGCGCGCTCCCCGCAAACAAACAGGAAGTCCCCCCCTCATTCCTCTCATCCCCCTTCCGTCCAACCCCGGATCCATCTGCCCACCC
>NW_014007891.1:2319-3040 GCF_000611645.1 Monoraphidium neglectum | reverse complement strand
GCGCCGCAGGCCCCTCGGCGCCCCGCGGCGCGGCGAGGCGCGCTGCGGCGCGGCGCCCCGCGTTCCCCGCCCCGCGGCGTGGGCGTGGCTGGCCGCCCCCCCGCGGCGCGTGCGCGAGGGTGCCTGCCGGGTCCGCGCCTGCCTCATAACGCGCGCCCCATATCATGTTATGGGAGCCACGTACGGCCGAATTTACTACCGCACGCGACCCCCCAATAAAGGAACACCCCCGAGAGGCGCCTCGCCTGCTTGCCCACAACGCCCCACGTCCGGGGGCGGCGCGACTGGGGTGGTGCTGGACAGGCGGGCCACCCCTGCTGCACCCTGGCTGCTTGCTAAGCGGTGCCGCGCGGCGCCGCGCCGCGCCCCGCGCCTTCAACCGCGGCAGCCGCTCGGCACGCCCCCATCTTGCCGCCCCCTCACCTCTGTTCCGTTGGCGCCGGCCATCCCCTTTCAACTAGCGCCGCCGCCGCCGCCGCCGCCGGCCGGGCCTTGCGCATGCCGCCGCGGCCGCGGCCGCGGGCGCGCGCGACCTCTGCAGCCGCTCCCGGGCTCCTGATAACTGCCCCTCCCGCCTGTTTCCATCCGGATGACTTCCTGAGCTTCGGCATTGCTGGCCGGCCTTTGATAGAGACCCATCTGGGGGATTGCGTGCGGCGGCCCATATGCTTAGGGTTGCGCCGGGAGGCGGCGGGGCGGGCGGGGGCCCCTCGCGCGCGGC
>NW_014007891.1:0-2163 GCF_000611645.1 Monoraphidium neglectum | reverse complement strand
GCGGCCGGCGCGCGCCCGCCGCACAGTCGACGGCCGCCCGCTGCCCCGGCGCGAGGCGCGGGGTACGCGGGCCCGCCCCCCACGCACCCCTCCGCACGCCTTGCTTTGCCGCCAGCACTCTATTGCGCTCCCTTGTCTCCTTGACGCCGCGCGCCCCGCCTTGCTCGCGCCCGCGCCCTGCCTTGCTGCCCCCTTCTACTGTGCAGCCCCCTGCTCCTGCCTGTCTGCCTCCCCAACCCGCAGCCTCCCTCCTTCAATTTGGCACCAACATGCGCCTTCAAACCCCCCACACACGCACCCATGGGCGGCCCAAGTATCTTGCACGTACCATCATTGGCCGAACATCCGCGCTCCCCTGGCCCAGCTGTGGCCCGGGTGACTGTCGCGCAAGAATTTACGAGGAAGCTGCAAGGAAGCTGCAAGGAAGCTGCGAGGAAGCCGCCGCCGTGCGTGGGCGCCGGCCTTTAGTAGGGCCAGGCCCACGCCCCTCGCTTGGCGGCGCGCGGGCCCCTCGTCATCTGAGGGCCCCCGCCGGCCACATGGGGCTTGAGCCGGACCGATTTCAGATGCACCATTGATTTTCAAATTGACGTCTATATCTGGTTGATTCGATGCCCCTTTTGTTGGGCGTTTGGGGTAGACTTGCAAGGCTGCCAGCTGCCCTGCAAGCTGACTGGGCCGGGGGCGCCCTTGTCGCTCTTCGTCACCTGCACTTTGTTGCATCGCTCCAAGCGCGTGATCTGCGGGCGAGTGAGGCCGTAACCACCCTTTTTTTGTCGGCTCGTCATCAAGTGGAATGGCGTTAGTTGGGTCGGTTTGGGGCAGCAACAGCCCGGGCGGCAAAGCATGGCCCCAGCAAACACAGTTGATGTGCCATCGCACGTCGCCTGATGCCTTTGGATTCGCCGCACCAAACTGTTGGCTGGTGACCAGGGCACATACGATAGGGACAGTCTCACAGTCAACATGTGAGCCGTAGTCGCAGCAACAGAATCAAGTGTTTGGCTCCCCCGCATGCCCGACAAGCATGTGAAACGTGTTGTACAAATATAAATGCATCTTTTCCGAGCTCTTAACGTGTACGCGAGCCCCCATTGTGCATAGTTGTGACAACGAGCAGGCGCCCTACGGGAGTCCTATCGCGCTCGAAGCCCCGCTGAGCACGCGTTAGTGGCTGTGAAAGCGGGATATCAGGGCCAATTTTATACCTGCGTTGCCTGTCAAGGGGCACGCGTCAGCGCAAGCCCTATCTCCTTTCGAGGCGGGCAATATGCAGCAGGCCAGCAGCAGCCTGCGGACAATGAGGGGGCTCGGCTGTCCCCCTACACGGCAGCTGGCCCCTGTCTCTCGGAGGTCCCTCAGATCGCGGCTGGTGCCCCAAGTGGGGGCGCCCGCGCGGGCCACCCAGCCCTCGCCGGCGCGGTTTGAGCTCAAATACAATGCACGCAGCGTGATAGCATCATCTTCGTCACACCATGAGGGCCTCGAGGTGCGACGCCCCAGCAGCACGCGCCCGCACACGGCCGCCGCCCCGCCGCCGCCCGCCTGGGTGACCGGCTCGCCCCGCCGGTGCGCCCGCCGCCCGCAATTCACCGATCTGCGCCCCTTCCGCCCACCGCGCAGGTCGCCCACACCGGGGAGGTGCCCTTCAAGAAGATCTTGTGCGCCAACAGGGGAGAAATCGCGATCCGTGTCTTCCGCGCCGGCGCCGAAATGGGCCTCCGCACGGTGCGCGGCCCCCCCAACTTCCGGCCCGGCGGCTTCGATCGGCAGCCAGGAAGCAGCAGTGCGGCCGATTATCCTCAGTATATGTGTCGGCTCGACCGGGCAGCTGGGGGCCGCCGGCCCCTGCCCGCACTGCCGGTCACGCGCCCAAGCCGCACTCGTTTGCGCTCACCACCCGCGCCGGCCGCGTCACCCGCCGTCCGCCAGGTGGCGGTGTACAGCCCGGCCGACAAGCTGCAGCCGCACCGGTACAACGCTGACGAGGCGTACTGCGTGGGCAGCCCGGAGGCGCCCCCCGTCGCATGCTACCTGGATGTCGAGTCGATCATCAAGATCGCGAAGCAGGCGAGGGGGCACCCAGGATCTGGGCGGGAGATCCGAGGTCGAATTCGACGATCTGGCTGGGGGGTGATCTGGGAGTCGGCAGAGGAGGGGAAG
>NW_014007892.1:0-2884 GCF_000611645.1 Monoraphidium neglectum | reverse complement strand
GGATTGTTACAGCATCCCGCGGTCGCCCGCTCCTTGAGCCCTCCAAGCTCATGGGATTGTACAGAGAAGCACCAACGTTGTGTGACTGAGGTTCAGGTGGCTACCGTGCGCCGTTCAAAGCAGGCGTGCATGAAGGCCCCCAATGTGTGCTGCTCTTCACTGCGCGCAAAGGCGCGCATGTGCGCGCATGTGCGCCAGCGCGGGTAGATTCGCAAACAAGGACGCAAAGCGCGGCTCGGCCCGCAGGTGCGCGGATGCGGGGAAATCAAGCAGAGCATGTTCAGCCGTTTCGTCACGGCCTAGGCCGTCGCAGTGGGGGCGATGGGTGGGGGTGTTGTAGTGAAGAGTCGGTGACGCAGTCAAAAGGGGGTGAGCAGCAGCGCAGGCGCATCAGAGCCCGCGCATGTTGGTGGTTCCGGAATCGGGACGTGTGGCGAAAGTAGTAGGGCATGAGCGACGGAAAGCCGGCCTCGGGCACTTCATCCGCATCACCCGCGGCGAAGCAAGCCTCATATTCTGCGCAAGCGCCACCACGCTGGACGGCCTGCGCAGCCCGGTTGGCCAGTGCTTGGTCCCACGCATGCAGCTCCCATTCCCCCAGCTGCAGGCGCAGGCCCGCCATCGCCGCCGAGCCCTGGTTCAGGGTGTTGTGCACCCCCGCCGCATAGGCCGCCAAAAATGCTTCAGGGGCGCCCCCCTCGGCGGTCAACCAGTCAAGTGCATGCAGCCACGCACCGCTCCAAGTCCGACGCGCCCGCGCCGGGCCAAGACAACGGGCAAGGGAGAGGTCGCCCACAAACTCCCACTTGATAATGCCCTCATCGGCTTTGACCATGCGATTCCATAGCCGCGCGCCCGCGCGCAACCATGCGCACGCCAGCGGTGGCAAACCGCTTTCGGCGCAGAGGATGGTGGCGGGGACGCTGCGCCGAACCCCCCCAAGGTGCCGGATGGACATAGTCGTTTTGCAGGACTTGCAGGGGCGCCTTGAGGGCGTCATCCATGCTGCCCAACAAGACAGGGCCCCAGACAGCACTCGGCCCGGTAGGTGAGGACAGGCTCCGCAAGGGCACGGAACATGCGGGTGCGGAGCGAGTTGTGCACCTGTGTTGTACATTGAAACGGCCGTGTTGAGAGTTGGAGCGGGTTTGGTGGCAGGGCAGGAGCGAGGCTGGCATGGCGCCGGCCGGCGGAAACACAGGACCACTCGGACCATGCACGCGGTTGTCGCGCCCAGCCAGCGCCCCTGGGCATTGGGCGCCCGGACTGTTCACGGCTGTCACGGCGTGGCTGGTGCATGCACGCCACATCCCCCCCCAGCACTGACACGCGGGCGCACGGGCGGGCAGCCCACGAGTCTGTGCTGAAGGTATGCTCAAATGGGAGGAAACCGTCTAGATGAATGATGCCGTCCGGCCCCCTGGCAGCGGAAGCTGCCAGGGTGCAAGTGCCCCTTCGCCCAGGCTTGCCCTGCTTTTGGCCCAGCCGCGCGCCCGCGCGGCTGGTCTTGGCTTCGACACCTTTCTGCTGATCAAGGAGTAACGGTCTCGTCCTATCGCTGTTCAGCAGCGTCGCCACCAAGGCCAAGCACATAGTTGGGTTGGGCAAGGGTTGGTTCAGCCAGCCAAGCCACCAAGCCGCACTGGGTCGCATAGGATCACACTGTGGACAGCGAATCGCGCTAGCTTAGCCAGAGCGCACTTCAAGCCAAGACCCACAGAGTCATACAGAGTGAGGCCCGCCCGGGCCGAGCCTGTGCTGCCCTTGCTCGGCCCAAGCTCGCTGCCTCTGTTCTGCTTGATTGCCCCGCATACGCGGCGGACCTGCGGGCCGAGCCGCGCTTTGCGCCCTTGTTTGCAAATCTACCCGCGCTTGCGCGCATGCGCGCCTTTGCGCGCAGCGCAAATCAGCACACACTGGGGGCCTTCGTGCACGCCTGCTTTGAACGGCGCACAATAGCCACCTGAATCTCAGTCACACAACGCTGGTGCTTTACTGTACAATCCCACGAGCCTGGATGGCTCTAGGAGCAAGCGACCGCGGGACGCTGTAACAATCCTAATCCTAATCCTCTGCGCAAAGCTGCCAGTGCTGCTGTGTCCATCCATCTCTAAGCATGTGCGAGGGGCCCTCTGCTACTGGCACCCGCCGGGCAAGCGGGCGCCAGGGCTGCCATAGGTGACCTCGGGATGTGGAAGCTTACAGCGGCCTGGGCCCAGCCTGGCGGGGCTGGGCCGCCTAAGGGTACCACAGAGCCGATGAGGGAGCCGGCAGCAACGCTGCCGGCACGAGCGCAGGGCCAAATACCGGGCAACGCACCCGCCCAGCTGCCAGGCGGGCAGCTGGGCGCAGCCCAACAGTCCGGGGCCCTCAACGCGCGTGACACAGTGGAGTGCGGTGCAGCACCCAGGTAAGGGTCTAGGAAGCAGCTGCCGCTCCCTCGCACGCCCTCGACAATCCCGTGGCCCCAGGCGCCCGCCCTCCCTCGGGGAAACAGGCATCAGGTGAGACGCCCGAGCGCATGAAATGGCGCCCGTTGCACCGGCTCCCCCTTGGCCTCTTCCGCGGGAGCGCCCTTGCCTGCCGCCCCGGGGCCCCGGCTGCTGCACGCGCGCTGGGTGCATGCTTGTAGATGCGCGCGCCGCTCTTGAGCGTCGCGTGGTCCGAAAAGTGCGAGTCTAATGGGGTGCGCAGCCTGGCCCTCGGGGGGGCGGCAGAGGGCCTCGAGAATTTTCTTTGGGGGATGACCAGGGATGGAGGGGTTAGAGCGAGGCATCAACGAAAACAAGTATCAGGGATTGATGCAGCCCGGAAACGAGGGAACAAGGAGGGTAGATGGATTGCCAGGGCTCTCCAGACTGCAGGGACGGGGGCAGGATAAGGG
>NW_014007893.1:0-2886 GCF_000611645.1 Monoraphidium neglectum | reverse complement strand
GTGGGTGGGTGAGTGGTTGGTGGGTGGGTGGAAAGTGTTGCGTGGGGCGCTGAGGTTCGGGGCCTGGCGAGCACGGCCGTGGGCATGCCGGGACACGTATGGTTGAGTGTAGAGGGCTGGAGGGTGCTGGAGCGCAGTGGGAGCCGCGAGGACGGCGCTGGACATCCCCAGATCACCCCTGCCGCTGGGCGCCGCGGCGCCTCTGGCTGCTGCCAAGCCACAGCAGGCCTCACCTGCGCGTGTGGCGCCTCGTCCGCCGCGTTCCCCTCACCAACACGCCCTCCTCGCCCCTGGCCCTCTGGCAGGTGGGGCTGACGACGTTTGTGAGCACCCAGCCTGCGTTCCAGCAGGCGCTGTGCGCCAGCGGGAAAATGGCAGACCTTGCCTCGAAGACGCAGGTGGGCCGCGGCGGCGAGGGGTGTGTGCGGCCGGGGCCGGCGGGCCTCAGCTGCAGCTGCTGCCCCGCGTCCTGCACTGGCACGCCGTGGCTGGGGCGGTCACTGTCAAGCGACGAGCCTGCGTCTCGCAATCGCAGGACACACCGCGTTAGTCGGATTACACCCGCCCTGAGCGCGCACACAAAAAGAGGCATGCGTGCACGCACGCACGCACGTACGCACGCACGCACGCAACTACGTACACATGCACAAGCACGTCTGCGTGCATGCCCAGCCGGTGTCCCGTACGAGCCCCGCTCACACTCTCTTACGCATGTGCTGTGCGGCCCCCTCCCCCCTCCCCTCCTGGCAGGCCCAGCACATGGTGATGGACACTCTGGCTCTGGCAGTCTGCTCAGGTGAGGCGGGCGGGAACACACCCTGCCATCAGGCGCCCCACCAAGCGGTGCCCCCCGCGAGTTGACGTGACCATGCGCTGATGCGCCGCCCCACCCCACATCCTGAGGGCTGCTGCTGGCTTTGTTTGCTGACCGTCCATGTGCCGCACGTCATTTTCTCCCCCTGCTGCTGCCACACAGGCGCCAACTACCTGCTGAGGCACCACGAGGGTGAGCGACTCATTGGTGTGGATTGGCTGACCACGCACGCCTCCCCAGCAGCCTGCAAAAGGCGCACTTTGTAGGCGCTCGCCCCTTGAACCACCTTGCAACGCATACGCACGCAAACTTCGGGCCAGCAACACGCATGCAGCTGCGCTGCATCTTACTAGCATGCGCTGGCTTTAACCCCGGATCACCTCGCAGCGCGCCGGCGCCTGCTGCCGCTGCTGGCGTTCCCCCTGTTCTCACTCGCTGACATCACCTTCATCTACCACGAGCTCAAGGCAGTCCAGGTGACGCCGCCAGCTGTCACTGGCTTTCCTCACAACAGTCTGCCTGCAAACGGACGGGCCGGCTAGCTGCCGTCCGCCTTCCGCCTTGCACGTTGGCTGACGCGGGCGCGCTGTGTCGGGCGCGCAGCACCTTGCGCCCCAGTGCGGTTGCACCCCGCGGTCGGCGAGCGCGTGCGCCGTTGAGCGCCATCGCCGCCCATCAAACGAGACGGCTGCGCCGCCCTCACGGTGCCGCGTGCAGCTGCGGACGCTCAACCGGGAGCGCGCGGAGCTGGTGGCTGAGGGCTGGGTGGAGCGGGGCCAGGTGCGCGCGGAGCGGCCGGGGTCTGTGCACGACCGCAGGGCCCGCCACACCCCAGAGGCATCGGGGGCCCTGCAGCCACCCTGTCCCAGACCGCCGGCCGCGACCACTGCGGCATGCACAGAACCTTGTCTCCGCCTCCGTGTGCCGCCGTTCCAAGCTGGTCTCCTGAAGTTTACTGCACATGAGCACGTGGCAAAATCGTCTCATTCGCACGCGCTGCCCTGCCGCGGCGCCGCGGCCCGCGGTCTCCGCAGGTCCCCACTTTCGCTGACGTCAGCGCCCGGGAGCGTCTCTTCCTGCCGCCCCGCGTCCGTGGCAACCTGCTGCCCCTCCGCATCCTGCCCCTCGAGCGCGTCGCGGCGGGGCCCTGCGAGCTGCAGCGGCTGATGCGGCGCCACAGGGGCGACGCGTACATGCTGGCCGTGAAGCGGCCGGAGCGGCTGCCGGCGCCGCTGGCCGCGGCGGACTGGCTGTGGGGCAGGTGGGCGCGCGGATGAGCGTGCACGGCAACGCGCGCGCATCCAGCGTTCCGTAGCTCGGCGTGAGTGGCGGTGCCACGTGCCTGCCCAGCTGCCAAGGCGGAGTACAACTGCTGCTGTACTGGCAAGCCACCCGCAGCATGCAAAGCCGTGCCATTTGTATATTGGTTGTTAATCCGCCCCTGCGGGGCGATGCCCCACTGGCCCGCGCAGGTACTGTACCGCGCCGCATGTCCGCGTGGCTCTGGCGGAGCGCGCCACGCCGCAGGACGTGGGCACCGCCATCCTGCACGCCGCCTACCTGCGGCGCTGCGTCGCGGACGCCCTCGACCGGCGGCGCGCCCACTGCGGCGGCGACGGCAGCGGCAGCGGCGGCGGCGGCGATAACAGCGGCGGCGATGCGGGCGCGGGCTCGCAGCGGGCGGGGACGCACGACGCGGGGCTGCTGTCTGAAGAGGAAATGGAGCGCTGCGTGGAGGAGAGCCGGCGCCTCGCGCGGCGCCACGGGCGGCGCTTCTTCGCAGACACGGCCGCGGCGGGCTGGAAGACGCGGCGGCTGCTGCTCTCGCCGCTGGAGCGCGCGGGGTACGCGCTGCAGTGATCGCGGCCGCGCGAGGCGCTACGCCTGGCTCCCCGCCTGAACCTCGGCACCGGCTGCTTACCTTTGTTCAGGAGCGTGGTTGTGCGACTCATCAAACACTGTGAAGTGAGGGGCGCGTCTGCTGGCGCGCTGCCCCCGCAACTCAACATCACCCTCCGCCAGGAGGGCCTCTTGTTCACCGCTGCCGCATTTCTTGGGGATCTGTCAATTAG
>NW_014007894.1:1139-3290 GCF_000611645.1 Monoraphidium neglectum | reverse complement strand
GGGCAGGGCGGCATCTTATCCGCGATGGTCGAGGCGATGGCGGACGCCTTGGACGACGAGCTGGTTGTCGGCATCGGCCACGACGAGGATGAGGATGACGATCTGGGCCTCGGAGAAGGCGACGATGACGACGACGACGACGACGACGACCTGATGGAGGATGACGAGGACGATGACGTCATGTCCGACGGGGAGCACGGGCAGCACCACGGCCACCTCCATGGCGACCCGCTCGGCGCGGACGGCGGCCGCGGGGACGGCGGCGGGCACGGCGGCGGCGGTGGCGTGGCGGGCGGGTCGGACGCCGGTCTGGACGAGGAGCCAAGCCTTACAGAGGAGGGGGAGTCGGGCGGCTCGGAGGGTGGGGGCACGACGGAGGAGGAGGAGGAGGCCGCGGCCATGGCGGCAGGTGCGGGCCGGCCGGCCCGGCAGCGGCTTTGGGGGGACGGCACCCTTTGGCAGGGACCCGGGCGGGGGTGGCTCCTGCGTGCAGGGGGCACTCCTGCAGCCCTCTGCGCAGCCATGCCTTTGGAACCCCCTCACCGCCACTCAAACGCATACATTACACAGAGCTCAATCTCCCCAGAGCTCGGGCCCCTTATCTGGTGCTGTCTGTGCCCACCCTTTGGAAATTTATCAGTCCGCTGAGAGGTTCCATCCCTCCCACTCCCAATAATCAAAGCAGCCCACGAGCGCGCGGAAGAGGACCTGGCCCTGCTGCAGGAGGAGGAGGCCGCCGACCTGCTGGGCTCCGGCTCAGAGGGCGACGATGGCGGCGAGGGCGAGGAGGACGACGGCGGCTTCGGGGGCGCCGGCCTGGGCAACCACCACCACGCGGTGGGTTTGGAAGAGGGTGGGATGGCGTCCTGGGTGGTGTGGGGGCGGCACTCCTCACTCGTGGCTGCGGTTGTGGTCGCAGGCGCAGCGTTGGGAGGGTGGCTTTGCATTTTAGACCTTGCCCAGCGGCCGACTCTGTTTGAGGACGGCGGGTGAGAGCTCGTTGACACACACACACACACACACACACACACACACACAAACCTGCGTGTGTGCGCGCAGGGTGACGAGGAGCTTGTGGGTGACGAGCTGGACGAGTACGACGTGGCAGGGGCAGAGATCCGCGGAGAGGTGGTGCGCCCCCGGCCTCATGTCATTGGGGGCTGCCGCGCGGCTTTTTTCAATGTCTGAGACCCGTGGTCAGCTTCGCGCGACAGGCACGCCTTGGCCGGGGCGCTGTGTGCTTTCATCTCGCTTCGGCCGGCGCGCCGTGCTCCTTTTGGGTGTCGAGTGAAGGCGGCCCTCCCCTGTGCTGCCGCGGTCTTTCGCGTTGCTAATCGCCATCTCCGTCCGTCGCATCGCATCCCTGCTCGCAGGACGAGGAGGAGGATGAGGAGGTGGATGACTTTGACGACGATGACGAGGCCAGTGATGACGAGGACGAGGATGAGGTGGGGCCGGGGTTGATCTGGAGTGATCTGGGGTGTTAGATGTCTGTCCTCGTGAAAAAGGAAGAGAGGGAGAGGGAAAGAGGGGGAGAGATAGATGGAGAAGGAAGGGCAGGGGCAGGAAGCGCGAGATAGAGGGCAAGGGGGAGGGAGAGAGAAAAGCGGGGAGTGGGCTCGGCGCATCCATTCCTCTTCTCCGTTGACAACCTGCTGCCTACGTGCCCGCTCCCGCCACCCCCACCCTCGGCGGCCGCCCTCGCCTCCGCCTTGCCCTCAACACCCCCATGCACCCTCCATTCCCCTCAGGCCGGCCTCGACGACGGGCCGCCCTACGTCCCCACCGGCCCCGCCGCCGGCGGCCTCAACTTCGGCTTTGATCACATGGGGATTGACCCCCTGGACATGGCTGACGGCCTCGGCGGCGCAGGTGGGCGGGGCAGGGGGCCCTGTTTGCGCCCAGTAAGCGGTGGTTCCGCTTGCTTGACGACGCGCCCGGCGGCCCGCACAAGGCTGGCATGCTGCCGTTCGTTCGTTGGGTGCCGCGCGTGCGCGGGGCTGCGGCTCGCTTGGGGTGTGCTTGGGAGAGGGGGCGGTCAGGTGTGGCGTGGGAGGGGCGGGGCAGGGGCCCCCGCTGCAGTGTAGGCCCTCCACCCCACTCTCTCTTCCGCCCGCCCGCACGTCCTGCGCCCGCCCCACCCCGCAAATC
>NW_014007894.1:0-734 GCF_000611645.1 Monoraphidium neglectum | reverse complement strand
CCGCCCCACCCCGCAAATCGGTGTCTCAGGTGGCTTCCCTTTGGACGGCTTCGGCGGCCCCATGGGCGCCCTCGGCGGCGGCGGCGGCGGCGACCTGCGCGCCTTTGCCAACTTTGGCGGCGGCGGCGTCGCGCGCCTCCACGGCGGCGTCCCGCTGCCCGGCGGCGGCATGATGCTGCGCGCCGGCCCCGGCGGCGCCGGCGGCGGCTGGTTCGCGCCGGCGGGGGGCCCGCGGCGCGGGGCGGCGCCGGGCGCGCCGGGGGCGGGGGTGTGGGACGAGACGGGGGCCGTGATGGATGAGGAGGAGCTTGGTGAGAGAAGCTGCGGGGCAGCTGCTGGAGGCGGCCGGGGTCGCTGGGGGTCTTGGTGGTCGCCCTGGGGTAGCCCTGGGTCCTGCATCACTCGGGGCCTGCAGACCAGCATTGCATTAACCGGCATGCCGCTTCGGCTGATATCAGCCCGTCGCTGTCTTCGCGCGCCCCCGACGCACATCACGCTCAGCGGCCCGCAACTAACTACTTCGCACCGGCCTTGGCCCGCGGTCTCTTCAAATCCCCCCCTGAAACGACCAAGATCGTGGCACCGCGGGGGCGCGCGACTTCCATTGGCTGTCGGACGGCGCCGGCGCCTTCGACCTCGCACCTGGCGCCGACGCGCGCGCCGCCGCGCAGCGCCGCATCCGCGTGCGCGTCGCGGACCCGCTCGGCGCCGCGGCGGCGGGCGCGGCGTCCGCG
>NW_014007895.1:1472-3323 GCF_000611645.1 Monoraphidium neglectum | reverse complement strand
AAAACGTGCAGTGCCTTCACGGCGGCCTCAGCTTTGCAGTTGGCAGGCAGGGGCGGGAGAGAGGGAGGCAGCATCGTTGTTGAGCATACACGTGTAACCCCAACTTTGGAAGCTGTGGATTAACCGCATTGCCTCTTGCCATATGGCCAGCCGTCAAGGCTCCCAGCGGCCACGATACCGTGGGCGGAGATTTTTCACCCGCATGTGCCCTGGTGCGATTTGCGCACACCATCAAACCACAGGAGGGTCCAGCTTCCATCAGCCAGGCGTGCTGACCTCCAGTCTTTGCGCAAGTGCTTGCTTGATATCGGGGCCCATCCGCCAGGACGGTGCATGTCGAGGGGCTGCGTGGGTGCAGCCCATTGTGGTGGTGAGCCGTGCCGTCACTGGCGTCACCCCCTCTGACGCAATTGGATGCACCACCCGTAAACGGCGTGCGCATGTGGCAGCTGTTGCTAAGGCCATGAACCCGTTGCGCCGTTATTAACAACACATACGCGTCGGTTCAACGTGATCTTGATCGTGTCTTGATCGTGTCGAAGCCATGGCCGCCGCAGAGCGCGGCAGGACGGTGTTCGTGCGCAACATATCTTACGATGTAGACGATAAGGTTCTCGAGGAGGCATTCAACGACGTGGGGCCGGTGCGGCAGGCCTTTATCGTAAAAGACAAGGGCGAACAGCGCCACAAGGGCTACGGGTATGTGCAGTTCGCCATCGAAGAAGATGCCGAGCGGGCCGTGAAGGAGCTGCACGGCCATGCACTGCAAGGCAGAAGCATCAAGGTACGGACGGCGGCCGCCGCCTGGCGCGCAGCTGCCGCTGCGCATCCGCTTTCAGCCGCGGCAATCCGCGCCGTTGTCTGTGCCTATCATCGCTGCCCCATGCCAAAACCTCTTGGCCACACTTAAACTGGCCTCCTAACCAGTACGATGCAGTCCTGATCACCGCCATTCTATGCCAAATGAGTCAGCAATTGTTGCTGCTGCTGCTGCCAACGAGCCTGCGCTTTTTGAGCCACCTGCTTTGCCCCTCACCAGACCAACCACATTTGATATCCTCCTGCTCTACAGGTCGAGTTTGCTGCAAAGCGCGCGTCGTTCGAGGAGCGTCGCTCCAAGCGCAAGCGGGACGGCGGCGCCGGCGCCGGCGCCGGCGACGATGCCGTGGCCGGTGCGGGCGACGGCGCGACACCCGGGGCGGACGGCGCGCGCGGCCTCCCCGCGGTAGTGGCGGCTGCGGCGGCGGACGGCGCGCAGAAGCGGCAGAGGAGGCAGCCGAGCGCACAGGACCAAGCCGTTGCGGTGGGTCCCCGTGCTGTCCGCGCCAGCACGGTGGCAACTGCGCCCGCACAGGCGCGGGCACCACAGCAGGGGCCAGCCGCCCGCCCCGATCACAGAGACAGCCACTGGCTTTAGCTTTTTTTGACAAGCCGGACATTCGCACATTGATCGTTGCTTCTCATCCGCCCATCCGCCCGCTCACAGATCGAAAAGCACCTCCTAGTAAGGACAGTCGCAATCGGCAACCTCAGCCCCGCCACCGCGCCCGCCGCGGCCGCCGTCGCGCGCATCGCCGGCGACGTCGAGCGCGTGACCGACCCCGCGCCGGACGCTGACGTGGCGCGCGCCCACCTGGCCGCCGACGGCTGCGGCGGGCACGTGCTGTTCGTGCTGTACCCGTCTGTGCGGGAGGCGGAGGCGGCTGTGACGCGCCTGCATGGCCTGCCTATGGTGCAGGCGCTTGCGATGGCAGCAGATGCCGGCGGCGGCGGCGGCGGCGGCAAGAATGGGAAGAAGCAGAAAGGCGGCGGCACGGCGGCCGCGGCGGCGGGCGGCGGGGAGGGCGGAGG
>NW_014007895.1:0-1036 GCF_000611645.1 Monoraphidium neglectum | reverse complement strand
GCGGAGGGGAGGAGGGCGGGGCGCTGTGGGCGCGCGTGGTGGCGGGGGAGGGGGCGCAGGTCAAGAAGTGGCGCATCATCCTTCGAAATCTGCCCTTCCAGGTGAGAATTTGTGGGGCTGCTCGTTACACGGGTGTGTGTGTATGTTGATTATGTGTGTATGTGTGAGTATGTATGTATTAGACAGAAAAGAAGAGAGAGAATGTGTGTGTGCGTGAGTGTGTGCGCGCGCGAGCGCTGGCGGGGCGTTGACGTGTGCAAAAGTGTTGCCCCGCGCGCGCACACACACACACACACACACACACACACACACACACACACACACACACACACACACCTGCAGGCCACCGAGGCCGAGATCCGAAAAATTCTCGAGCCGGCCGGCTTTGTGTGGGCCCTCGACATCCCAAAGGGCCCAGATGGCCGCGTCAGGGGCTTTGCTTTCGCCTCTTTCACAGGGCCCCGCGACGCGTCCAAGGCGATCCTCCTCGCCAACGGCGCGCAGCTGCGCAAGCGCCAGCTGGCGGCGGACTGGGCGGTAGGGAAGAAGCTGTACGAGAAGCAGGAGGAGCGCGGCGGCGGCGGCGGCGGCGGCGGCAAGGATTTGGAGGAAGGCGGCGGCGACGACGGCGGCGGCGGCAGCGGCAGCGGCGATGAGGGGGATGGCGAGCTGGAGTCTGGGTCCGAGGACGGATCTGATCCGGGATCTGAGGGGGCGTCGGATGAGGAAGCTTCCGAGGGGTCGGAGGAGGAGGAGGGGGAGGAGGAGGAGGAGGGTGAGGAGGAGGAGGAGGAGGGGCAGCAGGAGGAGGAGGAGGGGGAGGATCCGGATTTGGGGCGCGAGCGCGGCATGATGCGCAGCGTCTTAGACGGCCTGCTGGCGTCTGAGGGGGCGGACGGCGGCAGCGGCGCCGGCAGCGGCGGCGGCGCGAAGGGCAAGGGCGCGGGGCAGCAGCAGCCTCAGGCCAAGGCAGGCGCCGCGGCGGCGGCGGGGGTCGAGAGGGCAGGCGAAGGGACCAAAGCGGCAAAGGCGGGGC
>NW_014007896.1:1083-3391 GCF_000611645.1 Monoraphidium neglectum | reverse complement strand
CCGCCGCTGACGTGGCGGGCGAGCGACGACACCGCAGGGGGGGCGCCGCAGGCGCGGCCGAGCTCGACGCCGTGCGGTGCCCGGGCGCGGCCGGCGGGCGCGGGCGCGGGCGGTCGGCCGGCGTCGGCGTGCGGGTTGCTGCCTGCTGCGGAGCGCGGCAGCGACGGCGGCGGCGGCACGACGCGGCGGCCGCCGTCGCCGGCGCAGCTGCGGGCCAGTTGCCCGGCCGCCTCGCGGCCCGGCAGCCCCTCGGCCTGCCGACTCACCAACTCACGCGATCGCGAGCGCTTGCACCAGTCGCTGCAGCTGCCGGGCTCGCCGCCCGTTGGCGGCCTGCGGCGCGGCACGGGCGGCGCCCCCACATCGCGGGCGCCGGCGTCGGAATCGTACGTGCTCTGGTGAGCCGCATGCGTTGCTCACACTTGCATACCATACCGCCTGATCGCTCACCTTGGCTGTACACAATTGTTTCCGATGGCGTCAGATTGCCGGAGAGGGCTGTGAAGCGGCGTCTGGAAATGGAAGCACCTTCCGGGGAAAACGCCGGTCAAAGCGGTGCTGCTCGCGGCCGGGCCCGCGGTTTTTGTTTGCGCCGCCGCTGGGCCTGCGGCAGACCGCACCTCACTTGTCGGACCGTTCACCTGTCGAATCTCAGGGCGCAGCACCCGCTGCGCGCAAGCGAGTCTGTGATGGCGCTCCTTGCGGCGCAGCTGGAGGCGTCGCGGGCGCGCGCGCAGGTGCGGGGGCGGCGGGCGGGCGGGATCCTGCCGGCGGCCGCCGGCGCTGCGGCCCGCGGCCCGCTCGCGATACGCCGAAGCGAGCTGCGCCGTCTGCCCGATTCGCCGCGCGCGAATGAGCGCAGCTGCTTGGCAACCCGCACGGATTCGCCCCCGCATCCTCGCCATGGGCACACTGCTTGCCAACCACCCGCTGTGATGCAACCCACTCTGGTGGCTCGAAGCGGGGGGGTTATCTGAAGGTCTGCTAAAACCTCTAAACCCTACACCAAGACCCTACACCTGAAACTTTAAATCCGAGCGCAGAGATATGACTCGAACCAGCACCAGCGCTTGCCCGCCCCTTGAGCACCACCCCCACTCCACCCCCAACCCCCACCCCACCTTCTGGCCGCCTCCCCAGGCGCTCGCCGACGCTGCGCTGGCGGCCCGGGCCGAGGCGGATGAAGTCAGCGGGGAGGCGCGGCGGCAGGTGACGACCCGCCGGGTGACGCAGCAGCTGCGTCTGAAGACGTGGTCAAGGGTTTGGCCAGCCTTGGGGGGTGACTGCCTGCGTGCGCGGCCAATCAAGTGCTGCACGACCTCTTATCGTGTTCATGTATTGCTTGCTGGTTCAGAAGCGGGTTCCTCGAGCGCCGCATTGCTGCCCAGGCGCCGCCCAGCCTAGGCAACGACACGGACCGTCATAGCCTTGACTGATTGTTTCAAATGGCACGAAAACTGCTCGGCCCAACCTCCCACCCGGCACCCCCCATTTCCGCTGGCATGGCATTTGAAAAATTCAAATCCAAACCAGGTGTCCTCCGTCCAGTCTGAGCTGACGTCACTCAGGGCCGAGGCCATCGCGGCCTCCAGGGAGCGCCGGGGCTTGCTGGTGCGCCCCCGCCGCCGCCGCCGCCGCCGCCGCCGCCGCCGCCGCCGCCGCCGCCGCGGGCGCGCGCTTGCCGGACGGGGGACTTGTTTCTGCCGCGGGTCGCCGGTCAACAGCGGTTGCGGCCAACCCATTGACCGGTCTCGACAACTGTCCTAGAATACGCCGCGCCGGCGGTGTGCTCACCGGCCTGGTGGCCCAAACAATGCAAAGCGGGCCGCTGCCGGCAAGCTTTGTTGTGAGTCGCGGGAGACAGAGGGAACAGCGTTCGCCCCGCCGGTGCTCATGCCCCCCCCCCCTGCCGCCCAGCAAAACGCATCTCGCGGCCTCTGCCGGCCCACGCTGCCCTGCGCGCCGCCCGCAGGAGGCGCAGCGCCAGCTGGCGGAGCAGCGGGAGGGGCTGTCCACGACAGTGCACGACCTCGCGGCACAGGTGACGACGTGCAGACGGGGCCGGCGCCCTGTCGTCGCCCCGCTGTTCAATGGGTCGGCGACGACGGCGCGCCGCCGTCTTGCATTGCTCGTTCGTACCCCGTGGCAGCTTGCTGCGGCGGAGGGTGAAGCACTCCTCCGACCGGGGGTCTGCTTGCCGTCAAACCGCAAAACTTGGTTTGCGTGATACCATCATCCCATCCCTTACATGTAGTCACCCCTCCCCGCCCTGCTGGGACCCCATCCGACCATGCCCATGGAACCACTC
>NW_014007896.1:0-580 GCF_000611645.1 Monoraphidium neglectum | reverse complement strand
CACATAACCGCCGCACCATCTAGTTGGAGGAGCTGCGGCATGAGCTGTCGTCTGACAGGGCCACCCTGGCCGCCGCCCTGAGGGACCACCAGCAGAGGGAGGGGGCGCTCTCGGAGGTGCGGGCCCGCGCGCCAGGGGGAAGCGCCCGCGCGGCGGGCACGCCGGGGGGCTTCTCGCGTTGAGATATTTTGTCGCCCCCGCGGGGCTGGCGGGTGTCGTTGCCAAATCGATGGGCGCGCTTCAGGCAGGCAGGGCGCCGCAAGCCGGCTCGTTTGCCCCCTTCCCCCCCGGCGCCCCCCCCACCACACACACACACACACACACACACACACACACACACACACACACACTCACACGCATTGCTTGGACCGCGATCGATTAATGCTGGCACGTCGACCTCCCAGACCCTCCACCAGCGGACTTGAACACACGTGGTTACTGATTACCCACACGGTGACTGACGAGTGATACCTGCCCACACACGCAGGAGGTGGCGCGGCTACGGCAGGCCAATGAGGAGATGGGGCGGGCCCTGGGGGAGGCCAGGGGGCGGCTGGAAGAGGAGGGGGAGGTGGTGGCC
>NW_014007897.1:2568-3317 GCF_000611645.1 Monoraphidium neglectum | reverse complement strand
GGGGTATCCAGCGGGAGCGAGGCCGAGACAGGGGTGGCACCATCGCGCGGCACAGTAGCGGCGAAAGGTCTGCCCTGGGGCCGAAAAGGCAGCAGCCGTCCAGCTTCTCGAGCTCAGAGGGATCGCCCCTTCGCCCCCCCCCCCCGGGGCCCGTCATTCGAGCGGGGAAAGGGGCAGCACGGTGGCTCCAAACGCCACAATCCGGCCCTCCCTGGACTTTTTGGCGCCAAATTCGGTGGCCTGCTCCGTCTCTCTCGCTCTTCGTTTTCCAATCACCTTCTTTGTCCTCTCTCTCCGACACCCACCTCCGGCTCGCTCGCTCCCTCCCTCCTCCCTCCCCCTTCTTTCCGCCTGCCTCTACCCCCGTCTGCCACAGTCTGCCTCTCCCTGCCTGTCTCTCTCCCTTTCTTTCCCCAAACACACACACACACACCGCACGCATGCAGATACACACACGCGCGCGCGCGCACACACACTCCCACACACCTGGTGTAGCTGAGGGGGATGGGGGTCTTGAGGATGCGCTCGCAGCCTCCCAGGCAGTCCTCAAAGGCCGTCAGGTTGTCGTCCATGCGGATGGTGGCCGCGGTGCCAGCCTCGGACGCACGGATCACCTGGGCCAGCACCTGGGGGAAATCCGCAACGCAAGGCGTTTTTTTTGGGGTTTGGGGGGGTGTTCGGATGAGCATGGGTGGGGCGTGGAGTTGAGCAGCGGAGGTTGTGGCGGAACGGCGGCAGCGGGGCGCAGG
>NW_014007897.1:0-2139 GCF_000611645.1 Monoraphidium neglectum | reverse complement strand
GGGTCAGGGGGCAGGGTCGGGGGTCCCACCTGCAGGCAGTAGTTGGGCCTGTGGGTGGCCATGAGCAGGGAATCCACCTCGTGGGGCAGCAGGATGTTCTGGAAGGGGGAGGGAGGGAAATCAGGGCGGAGGGGATTGTTGGCTGTTAGGTGAGGGCTCTGCCGGGCCGCGGTTGGAAGTCGCCGCGCAAGCTGGGGCGTGCACCGGGCCGCGTCCGCCGGCAGGCTCTGCCTGGTTGTGGCACGCCGGCAGTGAGCGCCCGCCGCCCGCTGCAAGAATCAGCCGGAGAGCCCTCGGTTTCAGTCGACGCACCGCTCAACGCGGCCGTACCCGCTCCCGACAAGACAGGTCCGTCATATGCGCCGTGATGCCGACACATCTGCCGTTGTGCCGACTTGGACACTGTGAGTCTGATCCAATAGACACTCGTTATCCAAAAAACTGGACATCCAAACCCCTGCCGCCCACCTTGACCTCATCCCGCAGGTCCTCGCCCTTGCGCAGGTGGCACATGAGGGACTTGCTGAAGGCAGGGGTCCAGCGCACCATCATCTCCCGCAGCTCGGGCTTGTCCTCGGGGATGTAGGACAGGCCCTGGGTGTGTGTGTGTGTGTGTGTGTGTGTGTGCGTGTGTGTGAGTGTGTGTGTGAGTGTGTGTGTGCGTGCGCGCAGTGTGTGCCCCGCATGTGTAACGTGTAAGGGGGGGGGGGTGTCCTGACATTGTCGTGGGGGATGCAGGGGACAACTTCGCCCTCATCGCAGGCCCGCCGGGCCAAGCGCACAGCCAGCATCGCGTCGCTGGGGCCGTTGACAAGGCGGCAGGGCAAGGGCCGTCGCGTGCGCAATGTTGAGGGGGTCGCAATCTGATTGTGTGTGCATGTCGGGTGGCGGCGCGGGGCCCACCTGGCGGACGATGTCGCGGGACCTGTTCAGCACCAGACCCCACATCTTACGCGCCTCGTCCCAACGGCCGTAGCTGCAGCGTCGGGAGGGTGCGGGGCAGGCGTGCGCGGCGCGAGACCGTCAGACGACTGGCATTGTGGGCGGTGGCTCACCGCGCGACAACGCGCGTCCCCGCCGCGCTTGGCCTGCTGAGGTTTCGAGTTCACCGGGGACGCGTCCTCTGTCGAGGCAGTGGGGTCGCAAGCCCCGGGACACCCTGACGCCCCTAGTTTGTAGAGCCACTCCTGCTGTGCAAGGGTGCATCCATACACCCACGGCCAATGCGTGTGCGTGCATGCACATGCACACACACTCTCATGCACACACACGCGCGCGCGCGAGCGCGTGCGCACCTGGAGTTGGTGCGGAACACCAGGAGCAGCGACAGCGCAAACGAGGTCAGGCCAAAGGGCTCCTTGGTGGTCAGCTGGATGGTGGGGGCGCCATCCGGCAGGTACCCGGCCTGGTTTGTGCGGAGGCCGGGGCGAGGGCGCGGGCGTGGGTGTGAAGTCAGGTGGGGGGGGGGTGTATGGGCAGTGCAGGCCGTTGGAGTGAGGAGCGCGACGCGCAAAGGCCCCCCGCATGGCACCGCTGGTGGTGGGGATGTCGCAGCATGGGGTGCGATGAGTGGTGCTGATGTGTGTGAATGTGTGTGTGTGTGTGTGTGTGTGCACGCGCCCGCATGTGTATGTGTGTGTACGTGTACATGTAGGCTGGTGCATGTGCATGTTAGCATGCGTGTGTATAGAGGGGGTCACCTGGCGGAGGGTCTCGTAGGTGACCACGAAAGAGGCGACCGCGGTGACGTACAGCAGGGGGCGGGACAGGCCCCACACCACGCGGGACCTGGGTGTGTGCGTGTGGGGGGGCGTGCGGCGGGCCGCGGTGTGTCAGTCGGCGCGTCGCAACCGACCCACTCATGAGCGCAGCGCCGGCGCGGATCGGGGCGCGCGCGTGCGGCGGCCCGGGGGCGGCTCGCATGAAGCACGGCGTAGATCGGCGGGACTCACGTGAACATGGATGAGATGTGGCGTGCGTAGCGGTTGGTGCTGCGGTGCACCTCCCAATTGTCGACGCCGAAGACCTGGTTTTAGGGGATACGATTTGACATTGACAGTGGTGATCGGGGGCAGAGAGGTGAGGGTGAGGGGTGGGAGACGCATGTGTATGTATTGTGTTCGTGTGCGTGTGAGGGGG
>NW_014007898.1:0-2888 GCF_000611645.1 Monoraphidium neglectum | reverse complement strand
CCCCGCGGCCCTGGCTCGCCCCACCGCCGGCCCCCAGCGGCCCTCGCAGCCGCTGCTGCACCAGCCGGGCTCTTTGCGAGCGGCGTGCGGCGGGACGCGAGCCCGCTCACGCGCCAGATCACCGACTACGCGCAGCGGCAGTACTCTGTGAGTCACCACTCTGATGGCCAAGCCAGCAGCCTGGCCCATCCCGACGGACCCTTTACCCTATTCTGCATTGCTGCATCACACCATGTGGCACTCGGTCAGCATGGCTTTTCCCTCCATCCCTTGTTGACTGCTCATTTTTTTTGCACGGCTTCGCTGCTGACAACTGCCTGTATCACTGCTGCAATCCACCCAGGGCCGCCCGCGATACCGGAGCCAAGGCAGCAGCAGCCCTTCAAGCGGCAGCGGAGGTGGCAGCAGCAGCAGCAGCGGCAGCGACGAGGAGCGCGCCGGCGCGGCGGGCGGCGGCGGCCGCGGCGGCGGCACGGCCGGGCGCGGCGGAGGGGGCGTGGCGCGGCTGCTGGATGTGCTGCGCAAGTACGGCGGCGACCCGGGCCTCGACGGCGGCGGTGGCGCGGCGGGCCTGCGGCGTCTTCGGCGGGGCAGCAGCAGCAGCGGGCGGGAATACTACTCGCCGGGGAGGGGCTCGCCTTGAGCTCGGCGCGGCAGCGTCGCGTTTTTGCTGGTTGGCCACGCACGTGACGCGGCTTCACCGCGCGGGCGACTTGGCTGCAAACACTTGGTCTTCATTACAGCAGCACTACGCCGATGATCATTCATTGTTGCCTTTGATACGTGTGCGCCAGCTGCCTACTTGAAATTCATTATGAAAGCGCCGGGGCTGCGGGCGCGCGGGCTCAACGAGCCGCGCCCACGGCGCGCTTCTGCGGCGCCGTCCCCAACATAATGAGAGAGCATAGCGCGTCGCGGCGCGGTCCCTGAGATGCGCAAAACAGGCGCAGTGTGAAGTATGTAAACAAGTCAACCCATCATCGAGTCATCAATGGGCTGCAGCAGCATTCGGGCTTCGGCTCCGATTCAGGAACGCTATGCGCATGTGCCGCATTGCGGAAGACCGCTGCAAGCAAGGTGGATCCTTCAAGGCACAAGGGCTGCAAATCATTTTGGCCGGCAGTTTAACAGCCGCGCAGCAGGGGGCGGCAGCCAGCGGGCCGGCGCTTCAGGGAAAAGGGTAGGTGCAGGCTGGACAACCAATGTGATATCAACAAGTATGCAGGCGACCCAAGCGCACGGCGCGCTCACGACGCGGCAGGCCGGGCGTCCTCCGGCTCGGGGTCCGCCGCCGGCTCGGGTGCCTGGTTGCCGCCGGCCGCCGCCGCCCCCGCCTCGCCCGGCGTCGCCGCCCCGTCCGCCTCGGGCGCGGGCTCGTCTGTCCCGGCGACGATCTCGGCCACGGGCGGCAAGTCGTCGTGGTCATGTTGATAGTCCTCATAACTCCCATCTGCGCCGGCGGCGGCGGCGGCGTAGAAGCGCGCATGCGCCGCGAGCTCGGCGTCGAGCGCCCGCTGGTCGATGCTGCTGGGGGTCGCGCCCGCGGCGCCCGCGCTGCCGCCGTCGCGCCGCAGCTGCCACAGGCGCCACGAACGCCACCATTGCAGGGGTTCGCGCAGCTGCTGGTGCTGCTGCTGCTGGTGCTGCTGCAGCGGCTTTGGCGAGGGAGAGCGCCAGTCCGCCCCTGCAGCGACGGCGAGCGGCAGGCGCGCTGTACGGGCTCCTGCAGCCATCATGACCATCATGAAAAGCATAGTAATGATTATGCTTTTAATGGCCATGTTGTATAACTGAGAGCACGCACTGCGCGCGCGCGGACTCGGCCCGCCCGGGAGGATACTCTCTCCGCCGCAATCACGTCAAAGGAGTTACAGAGCTGCCATTTGTATACGAGAGAGAGATATTATGCTGAAGAATCGCTCTCTGAGAGCGCGTGCGGCTTCAGCGCGTGTCACCCACGGTGAGAGTGGCTGGGGCCAAGTGGCCCAAAGTTTGGGGCAAGTACGGTTTTGTTTCCCCCGGACATCCACATGTACACAGGATGTGACCCCATTATATCGGGGAGAGCTGCATCAGTCGTTGTTTTCAACACAATGCACATTAGGCACATGCACATGGGGGGCCAGGAGCCAACCTGTGAGGTCGACAGGAAGCAAGCTACTTGGCTGAGTGGCGTGTGGTGTGACGCAGTGCTGTTGAGGGGGCAGTCTGTACTCCTGCGGGGCTTGTGGTGTATTTACAGACACCTTGGTCATGCCGCAGATGCCTGTGCCGCGCGCCCATGCCATAAGTGCAAACGAGCGACGTCGCCCAAACCCAACCGCGCAAGGCTGCCCCCTCCCAAACTCCTGACACAGCGACACTAGCGCGGCATTTGGGCCTGGCACACGCGGATGCGCCGCGCCCTCGGGGGTGTCTGTGGAAACCAGTGCATATTCAGCCGTTGGTGCGCCTGATTGTCCCCTGAAGCCTGATACTGTCATCACAACCTAGTCAGCAGGCGCTCCGGCGTCAAATCACGCCCCCCATCGGCCCCCGCGCGCCCCTCCCCGCAAGCGCTGACTCTCAGCCCCCGCCCCCCCCCCCGCCGTCCGAAACAGCGCGCAGGTATGTATGTTACAAAAACCGCTCGCACCCAGGGAAGCAAAGGTGCGGCCTATCCCGAGGTCGACGCGCGCCGCCCCGGTCCCTATGGACGCCTGACGCGCTGTCAAATGGGCGTCACGCACGCCGCGCCACATACACTATGCCCGCGTGCAGGCAGCTCGGGAGCCGGGGCCCGAATCCACCCTCTGTGAGAAGCTTGACAGATGAAGGCAAGCCCCCTTGCGCCTCCATCTGCAGCCACAGCCGCCGCCGCCGCCGCCGCCGCCGCCGCCGGCCGTCGC
>NW_014007899.1:1767-3077 GCF_000611645.1 Monoraphidium neglectum | reverse complement strand
GGGCTGCGAGGCGCGCATGAGCTCAGCTCCGCGCGACAGAAAGCTGCGCTCCTGCGCGGTTGTATGTGCATGATACACAGCTACACCAGCCTGCCCTTTGCTTGCCCCTGGGCTGCTCACCTGAAAGTCGCACGCTGCAGGGATGCAAATCTTGGGACGCGGCGTCCGCCGCCCCTCAACCCTGTTGACCATCGGTGTTACAGGCAGGGAAGGCCTCCACGCTCTGCTTGTTGCGACACCCCAAAACCTGCACCCTGCTGATTGCCCCAACCTACGACCTGCGTCCCGTCCGCAGGCAAGAAGCGCATGCTGCGGGACAGCCGGGACACCCTCTATATGGCCGCACCATTCCTAGCGTGGGGGGTGGCGGTGTCCGTCATCTACGGCATCACAATCGACCGCCTCAGCAAAGTGAGCTATTCATCCATGCGATCGACAAGTGCATGCAATCCCGACGGCAGCTGCCTTGTTGACTACGCTGCAAGACTGATGCCTGCGTGGCTATGAGCTTGGCCACGTCTACAAATTTGTCACTGCCTCGGCCGGTGCACTGTAACGGCGCGTTTGCACTCGGGTGTACGCGACTGCCACCGCACGACGGATGGGCGGCGCCACGCCTTGCACAAGAGGTGGCTCGCCGTTATACATGCAGGGCGCTGTGCGCTAGCCCTACCTGCTTATGCTCTTTGCCCTCTCCGGCCCAGGCTGCAGAGCTGGCTCCATGCTGGCTGTAGTGCACTCCCATCCAGCCAACCAGCCACCCCGCATCCATCCAATTCCAGGTCAGCAGCCCTTTCCGCATGCTCAACATGATCAACTTCCTCGTCTTCCGGTGGGTCACGCACGGGTGACGCTTAGGTGACGCACCAATGACGTTCGAGTGACACAGCACGCAGCTCCCACAAATATTGGGTTCAACAAAGCCTGAGAGGCCACTGCCTCTCAGTGGCCCTATTGTGATGCTCTGTGATCATCCGCACCCAAGCATCCCCAATCCACCCCGCTTAGTTCTCCGCATCCCTCATATCGGGCGCCCTGATCAAACTGCTCACCCCCCTCTCCCGCCCGCTCCCCACACGTGCCTCCCAGGATAACCCGGGGAGTGGTGTTTACCCTGGAGTTGGTGCTGGCAGAGGGGGCAGAGGCCAAGGTGGGTGGCAATTGATAGGCAAGGGTTCCAGGCTCTCCCTTGCGGGCGCCCTTCCCGGCTGCTATCCATGCAGGCGTATTGCTCGTGGCGCAGCAAGCAAGGCACGCCTTGCATCAGAGGGGCAACGGAGTCAAGTCCGGGAGAATGCCGCGGGGGGGGG
>NW_014007899.1:0-1575 GCF_000611645.1 Monoraphidium neglectum | reverse complement strand
GGGGGGGGGGGGGGGGAGGCAGGCGCTTGAGCCGGCGCGTCGGCTAGAGGGAGGCGGCCTCACGGAGCGCACACCGCCGACCCAAGCCGCCCACGCGCACCACCTACGCGTGCCCTGTGCCGACGTGGCGCCTGCAGGAAGCTGCCCGGTACAACCTGCAAGTGCGCCACGAGGACTTTATAGCGGACTACTATACATTCCTGTACGGCACCCGGGTGAGTCATTGCGAGTGGCGTCCACTGCACACCCTGCGGCTTCAGCAAATCGTGCGTAGCGCCGGCGGCCGCTGGCCTGTCATTTGAGCACCACTCGTCGGGAGGCCGGCACTCCCCCTGGCGCCGTGAAGCAGTCGGGAGGGCCGCCGCGTTCAAATGTACAACATATGCCGCCCCATCCCAGGCTCCCCGAGCCCTCTGATGCGGCCCGATGGAAGCCACCGCGCCCCTCGCCCCCACAGCCCGCCTGCCGGCCTTGGCCCTTCCCTTCCAAACGCCCCTCCGTCCCCGCTGCCAACCCGAGCAAAGCCTTGAAATTTCACGCCCCTCCGCCCCCTACACACAGAAACACACACACAAACACACACACACACACACGCACGCACGCTCGCACGCACGCCCGCCCGCCTGCGCGCGCGCGCGCGCACACACACTCACACACACACACACACACACACACACACACGCACACACGCGCGCGCGCGTGCGCGCGTGCGCACGCACTCTCCTGCAGTCCCTGGAGAACCTCGAGCTGACCCTCCACTCTGCAAACCCCCTGGGTGTGGACAAGCCCGCCCTGTTTGAGGACCAGGGGCTGGCAGACGTGTTCTACAGGTGAGGCGGCGCCGTGAACACCAAAAACGTTATGATATAAGCTGCTCAGCTGGTTGTGCGACGCACCTGGATGTGCTGCTGCACGCGAGCCGGCGCTGCAGGGCTTGAGCATCAGACGGTCGGCGGTCTCTTAGTGGATCTTCTGACCCGGGGGCTGGGCTCGGCAAAGGGTGCAGTCGAGAGGCTGCGCGGAGGATCGAAGCCGCCCTTGGCGGCCAGCGCGGAGGCCAGTGGTGCAAGCAGTCGGCGCATGGCGGGACACGTGCATTAGTTGCTTGGGCGGATATGTGGTATGTATTGTGTGCGTTGATCCTGGAACAAGAGCTGGAATGCGGCTATTGTGTGCGTTGATCCTGGAACAAGAGCTGGAATGCGGCTGGGTGTGGCTGCATGATGGGTCAATGGCGGGATGTGCGGAAGCGCCTCCGCACCCGACGCTCACGCACCACATTGTGTTTCCAGAATCAAGCCGTCACACATCTTATCGTTGATAACATCCCCGCGGACTGCAGTCACTGCATTCAAACCAACCTTCAAACGCAGCCCCTGCGGGCCGCTCCCGTCAACGCATGCGAGCACCCGCCCTCATGGGCCCTGCAACACACCCGGCGCCCCTTACATGTCCTCGCACCCCCCGACGCCCCGCGATGCCCCCAGGACCACCTCCTGCCTGCGCAAGGACCCCAGCGGCTGCTTTCCCGTGGGCCACAAATACCATGACGTCACCCACTCTGGGGTGGACGCC
>NW_014007900.1:0-2891 GCF_000611645.1 Monoraphidium neglectum | reverse complement strand
GGCCCTGGTCGCGGAATGCGCGCGCGCGCCGCCGCCGGGGGCGCCGCCGCTGCCGCCGCTGCCGGGCTTGGCGGCGGCGGGCAGCACCGTGCTGCGCGCGCTGCCCATGTCATCTCCCAGCAGCAGCTTGCCAAACAGCTCAGGCGACGTCTGCGCGCAAAGAGCGTGGGAAAATGCGGCGAGGGATGCTGATTGGGGCTGGGGAGGGTGTTCAACTGTGCACCATACGCCATGCAGTACCTAGGATGTAGCTGCAGTCAGACATGGACACATGGAGTGCGCAGCGTGAGCGGCGTGCTGCAGTGCGCACCTTGAGCAGCTCATCCTTCGTCCGGAGCCGGGGTAGCTTCAGCGTGGTCTTGCGTGTTGAGCTCATTGTGTTCGTCCTCAAGCTCGCTCGATGGCGGCCATGACACGCTGGCGAAAGGATCCAAGTGGACTCGCGGTCAAAGCCTCCCTACTCAATATGTAAGCGTGCCATGCTCGACTGGTATCAACACACGACGGATGTGATATTACTATTCAAGCATCCGTGCAACCAGATCGGTGAAGGACCAGTCAGCACCAGAGTGGCCCCGGCATGCAGTCACTGCGGGTCTCGCACTCATCAATAGCGCCCGATTTCTCGGTGGCCTGTCGCTGTAGCAACAAGTGCATAGATAATAAGCTAGACGTCGCATTGATTCCAGTGCAGCACCACTTCATCAGTGTTACCGCAGGTGCAAATCAGCGATGAACGCGGGGAGCCATGGCGGAGGGGGCACACCGAAATTTACTCGGCTATCAAAGGTCATCAGCGTGGTATTGTTGTCGCTATGCGGGCTCGGCCTGATCTACCCCGCGAGTCGGGGCTACCTGGCGCTGGTCCCCGGCAGGTGGGCTGCTCATTGACACTGTCAAATATCATCTGTTAGCTTCCGATTGGCTTTCGCGTCTGATCACGGCCATCTGCTTTCGAGTGTCGCCTGCCGGGGCGGGCTGCAGCGGTATGCCAAGCGGCACAATGTCGCAGCAATGGGCATGCTGAGGACCCCAGACGCTGGCAAGCCTCCGGCCTTGCATGCAACCACCACAGCAACGTGCCCGCGCTGGGTCACGTCTCAGCACTGGATGGGAATGGCGCTGCGCTGCGCCGTTCCCGCCCGCCTGGCGCCCCTCCCCAATGTCATGCAGGACGCTGCCATGCGTGTGGAACCTCGTGACCGCCTCGTTCGTGACGGCGAATCCTTTCAAGGCGCGCCCAGCTCACGGCCGCCGCTGCGAGTCAATCAGTGGCGGAGCAGGGGCCGCGTGCATGCGCTCCCTGGAGGCCCTGGCTGCGCAGCCGCAGCAGCACCTTGTCGCCCGCCCCGTCTTTTCCCGCCGAGCCTTGACCTTACCCACTCTGCCCCGCCCCGCAGGCGCTATTGGAGGTTCTGGCGCTGCTGCTACTGGCGCGCATTATAGAGCCTGTTTACGGCTCTACAGAGTTCCTGCGGCTGCTGCTGGTGGCAGCTGTGGCCAGCAGCACGGCCACCTTTGTGGGGGTTTACCTCGTTTACCTCACCAGCCCGGACAAGGACGGCAAAGCGCTGTGAGTGCCACTGCGGGCGTGCGCGATGCAGCGGCTGCAGCAGTGGGAGTTGCACGGGGGCAGTGTGAAGGTTGTGTGTGTGTGTGTGTGTGTGTTTGTGGGCACACGCGAGAGCGGAGGGCACATGTGTCTGTTGTGCAGGCGGCAAAGGAGGGCGCCAGCAGCCATCCATCCTCTGGCGCCGCGCACGCGCTGCCCTCCAGCGCTGCGCCCGCAGCAGGCCCGGCCGGCGCGGCCCTGCTCCTCGCCGCGCACACGTCCCCCCCAACGCCCTCCCCGGCGCTCCCCCTGTCCGCCCGGCCCCTGGGCCCGGCCCGCGCCCTGTCCCCGCAGCTACACCCAGTTTGGCGGGTTCCACGGCGTCGTGGGCGGCATGCTGGTGGCCGTGAAGCAGATCATGGCGGGGCAGGACCTCAAAATTGGGGGCGCGGCCAGGCTGCCGGCGCGGGTGGGCGGGGGACGAGACGCCGAGGGACGCGCGCCTGGCGGGCGCAGAGGGAGCGCACGCTTGGGGCCGCGGACGCGCCGCGGGCTTTGTCGGGGCGGGGGGCGCGCGCCCGCGCGTGCCGTCGCGCACCAGCCGCCTCCGCACCGCCGACGAGGCCGCCCCGCCCCCTGCACCCCCCCGCGCCCGCAGTACCTGCCGTCTGCATACGTCCTCGCGGCGTCCGCGGCGGCGGGCGCCCTCAAGGCGTGGACGTCGCTGCCGTTCCTTCTGCTGGGAACGTACTCCTCCTGGGTGTATCTGAGGTTCTTCCAGCGGCAGCCGGAGACCACCCTACGTGGGGACCCCTCCGACGACTTCCGTTTCAGCAGCTTCTTCCCGGACGCCGCGCAGGTGCGCGGGGGGCGGGCGGTTGTGGGCGGCGCCGGCGGCGGCGGCCGCTTGTGGGTGCGTCGGGAGGTGCAGGGGTGCACATGTCGGGCGCACGCGAGTCCCTGTTACAGATCGCGGCGTGTAAACAAGTGACCTCGACTCAGCAGCTGCATGGCACCGCGCGTTGCCCCATCCGATCCCGCCCCACGCCGCACCTCCGATGCGTGCTGCTCATCGCCGCCACCCCCGCCACCCTCACGGCCGCCCCGCCCCCCCTGCGCCGCAGCCGCCGATCGACGCCGTCGCGCGCGTCTGCAGCGCCGTCACTTTCCTGCGGCACTCGCCGGAGGCTGTTGCGGCCAGCGGCGGCAGTGGCGGCGGCAGCGGCGGTGCGCTTCCACTAGAGGCCCGGCCCCTCATCAGCGGCGACAGCCTGGATGCGAACAGGCGGCGCGAGCGGGGGGCAAAGGCACTGGAGGAGCGGTTGACAGCTGGCAAGGC
>NW_014007901.1:0-2890 GCF_000611645.1 Monoraphidium neglectum | reverse complement strand
GGGGGGTGGGGGCCGGGGCGAGGAGCCAGAGGACGGAGGGGCGGGTGAGCCGGACCTACCAGAGGCGGCGGTGCTGCGCTGCCTTGTCAGACTGGACGCTGACGACCTGGCGGCTGCGCTGGGGGGCAAGGGCGCTGCACAGCACGCACAGCATGGCAATCAGGAGGAGGGGCTGGTCGGCGAGGGCGGCAGGGCAGCCAAGCGGCGGCGGCAGGGCGAGGCGGGAACGCCGCCGCTGAAGCAGGCGCTGGCGCGGCTGGGCGCGTCGCTGCACCTGGCGGCGAAGCGGGTGGCGGCAGTCGGCGTCGGCGCGTTTGTGGGGGCGGGGGAGGCGCATCCCGGGGAGCAGGTGGCCTGGTTTGCCGGAGTGGCCTGGAACACGGGCCTGGACGCGGCAGGTGAGGCGCAGACACAAGGGCCGGTGGTCGTGTTGACGCGTGCAAAGACAGTCCTGCCAGACATAGAGAGCCGGCCTTTTGGTGATGCATATATATTTGCACCCAGAAATTCCTGGCTGTGACGTCGCGCATCAGCGTGCCTGCCCGCCTTTCACCACGCTGCTGCGCACTCCCTCGCGCCCCCCTCAAAGAGGCGCGCGAGTTTGAGTCGGCCGCGGTGCTGATGAACGCGGCGGCGGAGCTCGGGGCGCTGCACCCCGCCCCCGCGCCGCGCGACCTGCGTCAGAGGCGCATGGCGTACCTGGTCGCGGGGTCGGCGGCGCTTGAGGTGAGGGCGCCGGAAAGAGCTGGCAGCTAGCAGCGATTGACTGTTTGACCATTTATTATCCCATGTTTAGCCGCACCGTGTGACAAAGTTGGCCTCACCTGACTCCTTTCCATCGTGAAGACTCGCCTGGCTGCCTGGTCAGAGGTGCTGCCAACCTCATAAGCGGCTCTCTCCTGCACGCACGCCCGCCATCGTCGAACAAATCGACCTCGACCCCGCAGGTGCACAAGGACGGCGACCCGAAGCAGCGCCGCCAGAGCCTCGGCCTCGCGGGCCGCATGGTCGCCGCCAGCCGCCGCGCCGCGGAGGCCGAGGCCGCGGCCGCCGCCGCGGCCGGCGGCGGCACCGGCGGCGGCACCCTGGCAGACGCGTTCACGGCCCTGCAGGAGTTTGGCATCGCGGCGCGGCGGGGGGACGCCGAGGGGCTGCGGGCCGCGCTGGCGGCAGCCGCAGGGCTGGCGTGCGTGGGGGCGGAGCACCTGCTGAGGATGGCTGCGGTGGTGGAGGACCCCGAGTTCAGGTGGGGGGCCTTGGCAGGCTTGCCTGCGGGATCGCCCCCGCCCGCCCTACAACCCTGGGGGGGCCAGCCGTCCCTGTGGAGTTATTTGCGGCCTGCCATCAAGCATGTGCGCCGCAGCACTCCTGCAGGGACGACCGCGCAGGGGCTTTGCATATGAGTTCGCTTTACTGTACGGGGGGACTTTTAGCTTACGTTGTCGGGCGGCGCCACAGCGCTTTTTGATCAGCTCATCACGGTGCCCACATCATTGCCTGGCCTTTGGGGCCACGCCTGCCGCGGCCCGACCGCCCAGCCAACACCCAACCGCCCGCCCACCCACCCGCGCAGCCACCCCGACGTACTGATGGCGGCGCTGACAGCCGCCCTGGCCAAGCTGATGGCGCGCGGCGACCCGGACTGGCCGCGCGTGGCGCTGGTGGTGCGGCAGATGGCGGGCGCGGCCACCAGCCACGCAGAGCGCGTGAAGGTTTTTGAGTGAGTGCTGGGGCCCCGCATCGGACTGCTCCTTGTGTTGTGTGCTGGGACCTGTCCCCCCCTACTCAGACACGTATGACATGGGAGTTTTTTCAAGCCCTGTCCGAGCTCTTGCGGCGTCGCAGCTGGCTTCAACAGCAGTGGGATCGCTGTCAGCAGACCTGGCATCATTACTGTTGCTGTTACTCCCCATACCGACAACCCCCCCTCCCCCCACAACCACAGAGAGGGCGCCCAGATCCTGGGCTCAGCCCCGCCCAACGAAGGCGTCGGCGACGAGGGCGGTGCCACCAAAGGCTACCCGGAGAGGTGCGGGCGAGGCGGCGGCTAAGTCAGGACGGCGCAGCGGCGGCTTGCCGGGTGTGCACCCTTCAACTTGCCGACCACGCACATCAACATGTTGGCATGGGCACTTGGGCAAGCTTGGTGCCCATTGCATCATTCAGGTGTATCAGACTGCAATCCAGATGTGACGGCGGTGGTGCTGTTCCCTGAATCAGTGCCAACTACCACTCACCCTGGCCTCCCCCACCCTCAGGGAGGCGCGCTGGCTGGCCGGCAGCTGTTGGAACGCCGGCCTCGCCAGGCTGCGCCGCGGCGACAGGCGCGGCGCGGCGCCGCTGCTGCGGCTGGGGCTGGACATGCTGCGCCACCTGCCGCGGTGGGGGGCGCCCGACAGGGCGGCCATGGAGGAGCTGGCGGCAGAGGTGGGGGCAGCCGCGGCGGGTGCTGGGGGCTGACGCTGGCGGAGGGGGTGCGGCGGGCTGGGGCTGGCGTGGGAGGCACCTTGTGGTGATTTATGATGCAGCCTGCTATGGATGTGCTTTTGCAGCCTCCGCTTCCGCCTCCGCTGACGCATGTATCGTGGCTGCCATGTAATACCCAGGTTTCAGGTTGTTGGGAACGCACAGTCATGTCCCATTTGTCCCAACCCCAAGCCCAGCGTCCATACTCCTGGCTGCAAGTGCTTGTGATGCCGCACCCGATCAGGGCGCTCGTCCAGCCTCAGAAAAGTACAAAGCAGCAACATCCCACAGAAGGGGGAAACCTTGGGTTTTGCTGCTGGCTGCGTTCTGCGACTTGCCGGGCGCGCGCGGGGGCGCGGGCGCAGGGCGCTCGTGGCGTTCGGAGGAGCCGGGGGCGGGGCGAGGGCGGCGGGCGGGCGCGGGG
>NW_014007902.1:0-2894 GCF_000611645.1 Monoraphidium neglectum | reverse complement strand
GCGGGACCATGGGGGCAAAGGTTGGGGGGCAAGCGCGAGGGATGGCGTGGACGGCGACGGTGTGCACATAGGGTGCCCCCGGCGCCTGCATTGCTCGCCGACCGGGTCTGGGCGGGCCGTCAGCGTTGGTACACAGTCCAGGCGAAGGGTTGGCCTGCGCTGAGTCTCATCCGCTCTGCCGCTGGCCACCCCACCGGCCCCCCCAGGTTCCTGGTCCTGCTGGCGTTCTTTTACATTGGCAAGCTGGACAAGCTGCCCCGCACAGACTGCTGCGGCTGCTCCTGCCACACGGTGCGCTGTGGGCGGGATGCGGCGCGCCGGGGACTGCCAGCACCACACATCATGCACGGCGTGCAGGGGTGCGGCCTCCTCACGCCCACCATGGCATCCTGTCTCCCTCACATCAAAGCACACGGCCCTCTCCCCCCATCCCGCCCCCTGCAAAACGCCTCGTCAGCCGCGGTCTCACCCGCCCGTCACCCCTCCGCCGCGGCCGCCCCGCAGCGCGCCAAGTACGCGGGCACCGTGGCGCCGGGCCCAGTCCGCCAGGTCGGCATCGGCGGCGGCTGGCCGGGCGCGCCGAGCGCGACCGCGCCCCCCCAGGGCCAGCCCGGGGAGGTGGTGGCCATCCCCGTGCCGCACGCCGGCTGGGAGGACGGCGCCGTGCTGGCGGAAATTGTGGTGCGGACCCCGGGGTCCAACGTGCAGCAGCCCTCCAAGACGGAGAAGTGAGGGATCAGGGGCGCCCCGGGCACGCCGCAACCGTCGAGCAGCCGGGACCCTTATCTTTGTTCCCACCCCCGCGCCAGCGCCCACCGCCGCAGCAGAGCGCGCAACCAATGCACCGAGCGACGCAGCGCATGCGTCTGCTGCCATTTGCTGAGAGGCGTGCACTGCTGCCTCCTGTCTATGCTGGGGCTGCGTTCTCCTTTGATAAAAACCAAACCCTCATCCTGCAACACGCACCGCGTCCACCCCAGTGCCTTGCTGCCTTACTGCTCCCCTTGCTTTCTCCGGCGCCGAGGTGGTGCCGCATCACTCATTTACGCCTGATGCACGCGCCGTGCTCAGGCCCTGCTTTCTTGCCTGCCTGCAAGCGGCATGCACACGCGCATGTTGTTGTTGTGCAGTTCGGCTCCGCTGGATTTGGTCTCACTCAGGTTTCCTGACCTCCCTCGCACTTGCTGCATCCCAAGCGCTATACATTTGCGATTGTGAGCTAAAGCACTTTCATGTGGGATATGCACCATGTAACCGCCTTTTCCTGGCCTGGCAGGCTGGCCGTGGCCTCACCGGCAAGCGCACCCCCTGGGCGGCGCTTGCGGGACATGCATGTGGGTCGCGTAGCACACAGCCTGCAGGTCCCGTAAAAGAAATTTACCACTTTGAGTAATATTCGGGGCCAAAGAGTCTCACGGTATCTTCTAACCCATTCTGACATTGTGTTGTCCGCTCAGCTTTCAATAGGCGACCCGCGCCAAAAGCAGCCCCCGCTGTCTGGACCTCCCTTTTCTCTCTAAGTGCTTCTTGGGCAGGCCTTTGGACGTGGTTCAAGATGGTGCGGGCCTCCCATTAGCCTCCACGCTGGGCGGCCCCTGTGGCCCGCGCCTCCTGGGACGGCAGCGGGCGAGCATGCGATGTGTAGAGGCTTTCTCGAGAAACTCGGCCGCAGCGCGGCGCTGCCGCGTTCCGGCGGCGCGGCGCGGCGCGTGGCGCAGTGCGCAAGCAGCGGCTGCACACAGTCGTCAAGCAGCCATGTTTGGGCTGTTGAGAGCGAGGCAGGCGCAGCTGGAGAGCACTTGTGCACCCCAGTGCAGCAGCCTGGACGACCCAGGGACGCAGATCGCGCCAGCAGCTGAGGCTGTACTGACGACAGCGCTGCAATGGTTGCCCATCGTGGCTGTGTGCGCAGGTGAACATCCCCAAGACCAAGAAGGCGTTCTGCAAGGGGTGCAAGAAGCACATGACCATGAAGGTCACGCAGTACAAGACTGGCAAGGCCAGCCTGTACGCGCAGGGTGAGTGCGCACTCGCTCCAGGGGGTGCCGCACCCCACACAGAGAGATACTGGCGATGGCGGTGTCCGGGGTCCAGGGGTGGCAGGCTGAGGGGGTGAGACCCACGGCAGCCGCCCAGCGGCGGGCAAGGCCCCTCCTGCGGTGGCAGTCGCGGTTCAAACGACGTCCCCAGCTTGAGCAAGATCAGCACCATATACCTGGTGCAGCGAGCTGCCGTGGACGTGCGGCAGTTTGGCTTGTGTGCGGGGCGCCCTGCCGCCCCCTCAGGCAGCCCGCAGTGCCAGGCATCTTCAGGCCGGTGGCCTTCCAGCGCGACCGAGCAGCTGCCTGTCCACGCGTTGGGGGCGCGCCGCCCCTCGAACCGGTTGGCAGCAGTCGCGGTGCCACGCGTTCGATCGCGCTGCCCTGCCGTGACTGCATCACCCCCGCCCTCCCCCCCCCCTCCGCAGGCAAGCGGCGCTACGACCGCAAGCAGGCCGGCTTTGGTGGCCAGACCAAGCCCGTGTTCCACAAGAAGGTGCGGAGTCTTGTTGGGGGGCGAGGTGGGGGGCCGTAGGGTTCCAGGGGCCGGCAACAGCCGGCGGCACCCGCGCTGGAGAGGAGGCGGACTGGTAGTCGTGAGGGCGCGGGTGCTGACGCGCGCCGTGGCGGAGGGGTTCGCTGGCGGGGGCCCCATCCGCAGGCATCTCAGGCAGTCGCGAGGGCAGCCGGCGTGGCGGCAGCAGCGGCCTTGAGAAGGCCAGAGGGGCAGCGCAGCAGACCCTAGTGTCGCGCTCAAGCCGCAACACGCACCAGCTGCTGCCTCGGATCACAGGGTGTGTGGGCTGTTCCTCTCCAGCGGGTGCTGATGTGCGTCCGCCCTGCCCTGCCCTTCCC
>NW_014007903.1:1412-3290 GCF_000611645.1 Monoraphidium neglectum | reverse complement strand
CCGCCGGCGCGTGCGGCCTGGCCAGCCCCGGCGCCGCGTGCCCGCCGCCGCCCGCCGCGGCCGCGGGCGGCAGTCCGAGGGGCATGAGCCCGGCGTCTTCGGGCGGCGGCAGCCCGGCCGCGCGGCGGTTTTCGGGGCTTTCGGTGGACTTGAGCGCGGCGGAGGAGGATGAGAATGACGAGGAGGATAATGAGGAAAAGGATGGGGGTGAGGGCGGCTGCAGCGGCGCCGAGGCGCCGGGCGCCATGGGCGGCACCAAGGCGGCCGGCCTGCCGGGCGCGCGCGGGGAGCAGCGCCGGAGCGGCCCCGGTGCCGGCACCGGCGCCGCGGCTGTGTCGGGTTTTGCAAAGAAGCTGGCCTTGCGGCCGCCGACGCCGGGGGTCGGGCTGGGATTGCCGCTGTCTGCCCTCAGCACAAGCGTGCCCGTCGGCGCGGCGCCCAAGGCGCCGCCGGCCGCCCGTCCCGCGGCGCCCGAGCGGCGGCGGGGCTCGGCCGGCATCGGGCCGCAGCAGCGGGCGGTGCTGCGTGAGTCGTGGGAGGGCAAGCTGTCGCGGCGGCCGCCCACGCCGGGCGTGGCGCCGGGCAAGCCGGCAAGCATGTTTTGCGACGACGGCGCTGACGAGGAGGAGGACGAGGAAGGCGGGCGGGCGGAGGAGCCGAGGGCGCGGGCCCGCCCGGCCGTCGCGTCTGCGGCAGCGAGAAGGGGGCACCCCAGGCAGGCGAGCGGCGGTGAGGGCTCGGCTGGTGGCAGCGCCGGCGCCGGCGCCGCCAGCGGCGGCCGCGTGCGTTTCCCCGAGCAGAGCAGCATCGAGGCGGTCAAGATCATCCGTCAGCCCGAGTTTGACCGGCCGAGCGACGGCAGCCGCTCGAGCAGCGCGGGGCGCAGCAGCGGTGGCAGCTGCGGTCGCACCGAGGCTGCGCCTGTGGTGGCAGAGGCGGCGGCGGCGGCGGAGGCGGTGGCGGGGGCAGGGGCTGCGGCGGCGCTGATCAGGCGCGGCAGCCCCGAGCTGCAAATGGACTGGGCAGCCAAGCTTTCGAGACGGCCGCCCACGCCGGGGGTGGCTGTGCAGCAGCCGCCCAGCATCTTCAAAGAGCAGCAGCAGGCGGCGCCGCAGGGACCGCCCCCGGCGGCCTCTCGCGGCGGGCCCGCGAGCGCGCAGCAGCCGCGGCCGCAGGGGCCGGAGAAGCCTGCCGCGAGGGCCGGCGGCGGCGGCGGCGGCGGCGGGGCCGCGGCTGGGGCCGCACTGCCGGGCGGCTCAGGGCGCCTGCCGGCGGCGATCTCGGCGCTTGTCGGCCACAACGCAGATCTGGGGATCGACGTGTTCGAATCGACAGACGCTCCCGCGGCCCAGCGACAGCCGCGGCAGCAGCAGCAGCAGCAGCAGCAGCGGCAGCAACAGCAGCAGCAGCCGGCGGCCAACAGCGGCAGCGGCGCGGCCGGCGGTCTCAAGTCGTGGGTGGCGAAGCTGACTAGGCGGCCGCCCACGCCGGGCGTGGCCCTGGGCGCCAGGCCAGCCAACATGTTTAGGGACGGCCCTGACAGCAGCGACGAAGCGCCCCCGCGGGCAGCGCCTCCGGGCCCGCGCCCGGCAGCTGCCGCCCCGCCGGGCCGCCGCGCCGCCGCACCGCCGCTCGCGGCGGCAGCGGAGAGCTCGGATGACGAGTCCGGCTTCTACTCAGCAGGAGAGGAGGACGAGGCAGCTGCTGCCGCGCCGGGCATCGGCGCCGCGGGCGGCGCCCGAAGCGAGCGGGGCGCGCCGGGCAGCACGCCGCCGCGGCGGCGCGTGTCGTTTGAGGAGGCCGTCGCCGCGGCCGGCGGCGTGATCCTGCCCGCGGCCGCCCCCGCTGCGGCGGCGGCCGCCCCGGACGGGGGCGCGC
>NW_014007903.1:0-1023 GCF_000611645.1 Monoraphidium neglectum | reverse complement strand
GCCCCGGACGGGGGCGCGCGCCGCCGCAGCAGCGGCGGAGGGGTGCGCCGGCGGGTGACGTTTGAGGACGAGGGGGCAGCCGGCGCCGAGCGCGCGCCCGAGCTGCCGCGGGCGCGGCGGGTGACGTTTGAGGACGGGAAGTGCGGCGCGCAGGCCCTGCAGCAGCAGCAGCAGCAGCAGCAGCAGCAGCAGCAGCAGCAGCAGCAGCAGCAGCCGCAGGGCGCCCCGAGGCGGCGTGTCACTTTTGAGGACGAGCGGCAACCGCCGTGCGCGGAGGCGCCGCACGGCAACGCTCAGCAGCAGCAGCAGGCGCCTGGCGGGCCGCCGGCGGGGAAGGCCGCCGCAGGCGGGCGGGTCTGCGGCGGCGGGGCCGAGGCGCCGTTGCCGGCGCAGGCGCAGGCGCAGGCGCAGCGCAGCGTGGCTGCTTTTTTGAGACAGACCTCTTGGGAGGGTGGCCAGCTCTCACGGCGCCCGCCGACGCCGCGCGACGGCCCGGGCTTTGGCGCCCCCGGTGCACAGCATGCGCCTGCGCCGCCGCGCTCGCGGCCGGAAGAGCAGCAGCCGTGCGGCGGGCGTGCCGCCGCGGTTTCGCAGCCGGCGGGCGCCGCTTCCGCGGCGCTAGCGCTGGCGGGGCACAACCCAGACATCGCTGCGGACCTGCAGCAGGGCAGCTGGGGGCCCGGCGGCGCCAAGGCCGCGGGCGGCGGGCGGCCCCCGACGCCGGGGGCGACGCTGGGTCGCCCGGTCAGCATTTTTGCGGACGAGGGGGATGAGGAGGGGCCGAGCGCCGGCGGCGGCGCGGCGGGTGGCGGCGAGGGGCGCGGCGTGGCCGAGGGGTGGCAGCAGCAGGCGGAGGCCGCACGGCGGCGCTCCCACAGCCCTGAGGGCTCCTGGGTGGGAGGGCAGGGCCACCAGCCGCCCGGCGCCGGCGAGCGGCGCCGCCGCACGAGCCCGCTGCGCGGCGCCGAGGAGGCGGCGGCGGCGGCGGCGGCGGCGGCGGCGCGCGCGAGCCCGCTGCGGCGG
>NW_014007904.1:0-2901 GCF_000611645.1 Monoraphidium neglectum | reverse complement strand
CAGGTAGTCCTTGAGCAGCTTCTCAATGCCCTCCTTGCCCAGGTGGGGGTTGCGGCTGGGGTCAAGCAGGCACTCCTCGGTCACAAGCAGGGTGCTGTGGTGGGGAGGGGTGTGAGCAAGAGGGGTGGGGTTGGGAGGGGTGAGGGCCGAGCCGGGTGTTGCCGACGTGATGGCGGGAGCAGGCGGCCGCAGAGCAGAAGCCGCAGGGGCAAACTGACTCTGGCTGGCTAGCAGGGCGCGGCGCCATGCGCATGCGCTAAAGAGGCTGGCTGCATTCCCAGTCACAAAAGAACATTTAGGGAGAGACGACGGCCGCCCCTGAGTGCTCGCGCCGCTCACCCCTGGCCGTCGCTGTGGATGGAGCCGCCCTCCAGGTGCAGGGGGCACTCGAAGACGGGCAGGCCGTAGTGCTCCAGGACTGCACGGCCGGCGGCATAGTCCTTGTCCCAGTTGGGCATCATGGCGGGGCGGCCGTCTGGGGGGAAGGGTGGGGGTTGAAGGGCAAGGGCGAGGAGAGAGAGGGATGAGCGTTGCAGGGCTGAGGTTGCTGCTCAGCCTGAAAATGAGGGAAAGGGTGGCAACAGAGGGCTGTGAACAGGTTGCTACCCAGATTGCGGGATTTTGCAGCAACCACCTGTGCATAAGCAATCGCCACAGAGCGTCCCACCACAGCTAGCCCACCAAAATGGTCCCCTTGCATGCGGAAAGGCTGGCCCCCGGGTGACCTGGCTCCTGCCCTCACCCCTGATCTTGCCGGGGGCGCCGTAGCAGTCGTAGTCCCAGTGCACGCCCGCCACCTCGCGCTTGCCGGTCTCGGGGTTGGTGCGCGCGATGCAGGTGGGCCCCCAGTCGCGCAGCCAGCCGTCGTTGATGGGCATGGCCACCACGCTCACGTTGGGCGCGTCAGCCAGGTAGCCCTTGGCCTCCTCCACCACTGAGGGGTCGGCCCACATGGTTACGGGCTCAAACTGCGAGATGGTCTGGGGTGAGGGGTTGGGGGTGGAGGGAAGCGCCCGGGAGACAGTGAGTGAGGTATGAAATAAGTAGGTTGCGAGGTGTCAAGTGGGGCAATGCAAAATTCAACAGACTGTGCAGCGCAGGGCGGGACTCTTGTGTGCGCAGGAAGTAAATGCCAGTGCTTAAAGCAGATACCGACTGCACACCCAAATGCTGTGCTCAAGAGTCATCGTCACAAGTCCTGGCCGCGCATGTCGATCAACCCAAGCTCACCACCCTTCCCTGCCAAATCCCCCAGCGTCACCCGGGTCACCCACCTTGGCGACGGCGGCGTACTGCTTCTTGGCGGGCAGGGCGTCCTCGCGCCACAGGTACTTGTCGTAGGGCCAGCCCATCCAGCAGCCCGCGTGCTTCTCAAACTCACCGGGCATGGTGAAGCCCTGGGCGGCGGGGGTCTGGGTCGTGTCCACGACAGGGGCGCTGGCCGCGGGGGCCGAGGCGGCACGCGCCGCGAGGGTGGGGCGGCGGAGGGCGGCGGGGGTGCGGGTCGCCTTGGGGGCGGCGACGCGGGGGGCGGCTGCGAGGGATGGCGCCAGGGGGATGATGGGCCAGGTGGTCAGACGGGTGTTGGTGGATTCGTGAGCTAGCGGGGCAGTGCACTTTGGCACGCGGCGCAGCACGCCCTGCTACGCAGAGTGACGCATCGTGGCGCATCTGTGGGTGCTCCTCAACTGCTTGGCGGGCAGGGGGCGGTGGAGCTGATCCCGGCCACACTCACCTGCGCGGCAGCCGGTCGGCGCAGTCCTCATCTTCATCATGGTGGTGGCCATTGCTGTTGCGGGCGGGTGCAGGAGCTGCAGGTTGCGAGGCGTGCTGCGGCAGGAGAGGTTAGTGTTGTGGAGCGCTGTGTTTCGGCCAAGCTGCAGGCCAAAGAGGCATTCAGGCAGTAGTACAGCAATTGATGGACGACGAATGGTTTTCCTTGGGCTTTAACACGGGCGATAGGGCAAAAGTAACCCGGGTGACTCGATAACGAGATTCGACAAGGACTTGAGGTAACAGCTCATTCTGTCAAACGCGTGCATCGCCGTGGGGCACGAACCATATATTATGGTTGTATGTTCACCGTTGCCTGTATTACCAGGTCGTTCCCACGTATTCCTCAAAACGTGAGACACTACAAAAACGTGATCGACACTCTTGTCCTGGCCCACCTGATCGACCCCGTGCGCCAAGTCGGGGCAAAGCCACCTCGGGTGAAACACTCATCCATACGATTGTGCAACCTCAGCAATAATTCGCAAAACCCTGGCCAGCATATCGCAGGGTGCGCGCACCACCGCTGCTTTTCAAGGTTTGCAGCGCGTGTGCTGTGCAGCCGTGCGCCATGTCCGGCCCTTGGCTGACTGCTGTGGCCATGCCGTTGGTCTGCGTCTTGCTGTCAGCAAGCACCTCTTTGCCACGGCAATGGAGGGTTGCCAGAGCAGTGGGGAGCAGCGGGAGCATGCCTCCTGGTATGGGTACCCAGAGCACACGCTCGGCGAGCCCAAAAATTGGCGCCTGCCCCTCAACGCAATACCACACCCGCTGCGTGTACGCGGAACAACGCGCCTCTCCCTTGAATCAGTGCAGCCCAGCGTCCAAGCACACGGTCCGGCCGCCCTGACCAGCGGCGCCCCCAACCCAGCGGCCAGCGTGGCGCCGACCCTGGCGGCTACAGGTGGGCCCCAGCGCCTGAGCGCATCCTCCGTCCGGGCCACCCACCCTGTGCGCCCCCCAGCCTGTGCCGTCAAAGCTCATGGGTTACGGGTGCTCAACCACTACAGCACGCAACCAGGCTGCTGCGCCATGTCGGCATGTTTCCAGCTTTCCCTCCCTCATGCAGTCCGATGCGCGGGCGGTGGGCATCAGCCACCCCCTCCACCCCCTCACATCGCCCCGCGC
>NW_014007905.1:0-2902 GCF_000611645.1 Monoraphidium neglectum | reverse complement strand
CCGCCAAGCCGCGCTCCATCCCGCTGGGCCCGCTGTCGCGCTACGTGGAGACCTTCAACAAGGACGGCTCCACAACATGGTGGAACATGCGGCGCGACATCAAGGTGGGGGCGACACCCCACCCCACCCTCCACCCGCCCCCTGTCTCCCCACCTGCTGGGCCCGGCAGCACCCCAAAACAGGCCAGCCGCCTGGCGGCCGCGCCACGATCCGGGACGCCGTGCAGCGAGCTGCTCTGCACGCCGCTGCACGGCCAGCTTCCCCTGCTCCCAGTGACCCCAGCCCTTTGCGCGTAGCGGGCACCCGTCCAAACCCTGTCCACCCTCCTTTCGTGAATTGAATCTTGCTTGCCCACCATCGCGCGCTGCCTGCAGGTGGGCCGCAGCTCGGGGCAGCTTTTCTTCACGGCCTGCGGCACACTCATCTTCCGCGTCTACGCCAAGGGCATGTGGGGCGACGCGTCAGAGTACGTGTGCGAGGAGTACAGCCGCCTGGAGGATGAGGGCAACACCATCATCAGCCGCCAGTGCTGCAAGCACATGGCCAGCGGCAAGACGGCCACGCAGTACCTCATCGGCGAGTGGGCGGGGGACTCGCCGCCGCCGGGGCACGTGTGAGCGTTGGCTGGCGCGGGCTGAGCTCCTCCCGGCGCTCTTGTTGTGTGAGCGCACGGGTGCAGGACGGTGGTCCTGGGGCCGGCGTCGGACCGCGTACTAGCCGCGGCGGCTGCCTGCGATTGACGGGGATGTACAAGGAACGCGGCATCTGGTCCAGAGTGGCTGCGCCCTGCAGGCTCTCGGCGCTCCTCACTAAAATGTACGCAATGTGTTTGCTGGCTGTGCTAGCGGCGCCGGCCGGGCGCCCCCACCACTTGCGCGGTTGTACACAGGTGCTTGCCCCGCGCGAGTCGGGGCGTGCCTCACTGTATTTGGGGGTCAAGTTGAGCGTGATTGTCAAGAGGGTATGCAGCACTGATATGCCTGATGCAGGCCTGCACAGGCAGGGGGCACTCTCGTGCTGTCACCGACACTTCCGGCACAAACCAAGCAAACAAACCGTGGTAGGCCTCTTAAACGGCCACCACACGTTTTGGCGCCCAGTCGGTATCGGCCGTTGGCAGGTGTTGTGTCAAGTCCACCTGTGGCTGCTGTTGAAGCAAGTGCCCAGGAGGGTTGGTGGGGGCCCAAGCAGGAGCTCGCTGGCTGCTGGGGAGAGAGCCGCACATAGCTGGTCCGAGCCTGCCGGAGTTTCCCTGCCCTGGAAGCCGGCACCGCAGGCCTCGTCACTCAATCCGGCATGTTGGCCGGTGCACGGTGTCTTCCCGCTGACTGGGAGACCGGAGGCCGCCGACTGACCCTTGGTATGCTGAGGTCTTCAGGCGTAGTATGAAAATCCTGCAATCGCTGCCACATGCGGCCTTGAATGTAAGAGATGCGGGGGGTGCCACATGCGGCAAGCACTGGCAGTGTAAACGTGACTGTACAGTACTGCTTTCTGTGAGTACTGTATACATGCTGCACCCAGCTGCTTCCTGGCCACACGTTCAACACCCTTGATTGGGGGGGGGGGGAAGACGCGCTACGAACAGACTCTGCATCAAACACCTACCAAGCGTTCCAGGTGCGGCAGGGCACTTGGGCCCGCCACTCCTCCGCCAGTTGAAACTGCCACTGTGTTTGGCAGGGAAGCTGCCCCAAGCGACGGTACCAAACATGCAGGCCTGGAAGTCATGTTTGCATGGACGATTGTAGTCAAACTCCTGTCATCAGCTGTATGCAAGGACCATCTATACCTACACCACAGGCTTGGCCATTTTCTGAGTGCTTGGCTTCAAAATTGGAGTGATGAGAGCTGTCGTGCCCGCTGACCTGCCGCAGTGCAGTTCAAGTTTTGCATAGGTGTAGCACAGTGCCCCGTGTCATTTCCAGATTTTTGATAGGTTGTTGCTGTCCCCAGGCAAAGGTCAACGGCTTTTGCACACCGGCAGGGCCAGCGGGCGGAGCTGAGCTCTGTGCAGCCTGTGTTGATCGAAGTGAGAGACAAGTGGTGGCAGCGATCTCAAATACTTGGAATGTTCGGTGCCATCCGCAAGCTTCTGCACATAACAGCGGTATGTACCCGACTCCGTGCTTCGCGGAGCCCAGTAAGATATGTCGTACAACTGTGTTGCTGACGTATCTCACGCTCCCTTACCGTGCCTGGCAGGGCGCGGCCATACGCAGGCACCCACAGCGCGGTGCGCCCACACGCGATCGGCGCAGCACGTGGCTCGGCGGGCCATACAGTCGAATCAGTCGCTCAGCCTGCGTCACGCCTTGATCAGAGAGGCTTTCTAGGTCTGGCTCTGACCAGAGGCCAGGCCCACGTCCCGGCCCGCGCACCGCGCGGCGCACGCGCCCCCTCACCGCCGCAGCGCCGCGGCGCCGCGGCGAGCCGCGCCCGCGGCCATGGCGCTGTGCTTCTCCGTGAAGGCGGAGCGCGAGCGCACAGAGCTGCGTGAAATGCTGGAGCTGTCCAACGCGCAGAAGGAGGAGGCCCGCAAGGCCGCCGAGGCCGCCGCGCGCCGCGGCGACGAGCTCGCGCGCCAGCTGGCCGCGCAGCAGCAGGCCGCCGGCGGGCTCGCCGCGCAGCTGCGCGACGCCGGCGCGCGCGAGGCGCGGCTGGCGGCGGGCAACGAGGCGCTGGCCGCGCAGGTGGCGGCGCTGCAGAAGGCGCTCGAGCGCGCGGGCGCGGCGCGGGACGAGCTGGGGGAGCGAGTTGCCGAGCTCTCTGGGGAGCGCAAGCAGGCGGCGGCGGAGGTCAAGCGGCTGACCAAGGACCGCGAGTACCTGAAGCACCGCGTGGATAGGATGCAGAAGGCCCTCAGCATGCTCGAGTCGGTGAGGGCTTGGCTGGGTTCGGG
>NW_014007906.1:0-2904 GCF_000611645.1 Monoraphidium neglectum | reverse complement strand
GCCCCCGACCGCCCCGGCCCCGGCCGACCCAAGGTGGGCCAAGTTCGCGGGCATCTCGGTGCCGTGGCTGACTAAGCTGGCCAACGCCTTCATCAGCGGCCAGCTGGAGGCGAGGCAGGCGCTGCTGGCGCGGGATGCGGTCGATAATTTGGAGCAGCTGGGGCCCACGTTCCTGAAGCTGGCCCAGATCCTCTCTATCAGGTGTGAGGGCGTGCGGGTGCATGGGAGTGCGGGCGTTCAGGGGCGTGGGGTTGTGGCAACTTGTTGTTCATATGCGGGGGCGTGCTGCATGCGGCGAGCGCGGGCAGTCGCCAGGCCGGCGGTCGGCTTGCTGGGGCCGTCTGCTGGGTGGGCGCTTCATCGGGGCCGGTGTGTGGTGCAGCTGGCGCCGATGCGCGGGGGACGGCAGGGGCCGGCTGGAGCTCGAGGCACATTCAGGGCTTGCCAGGATCCTTTCAAACAGAATCCGATAATGATCATGCTTAGGTTTTAGGGTTTCAACTTATTGTATCTTGCCAGCCAGTTTGTTCGTCTGCTGGCAGCAACCAGTGATTGCGGCCTTCAGAAGCCAGGCAGCCAACGCGCCGACGGGGCGGCCACCCCGTCTTGCCTGCAGGCCGGACGTGCTGCCGCCCGCGGTGATGGCTGAGCTGGCGCGGGTCCAGGACAAGATCGCGCCCTTCAGCACTGAGGAGGCGCGCGCCATGGTGGAGAAGGTGCGGCGCGGGCAGTCCGGGGTAGTCCGGGCAGTCTGGGCAGTCCAGGCCGCGGGGCGGTCCGGGCCGGCTCAGGGCCGCACCCCCTGGCGCGCCCCGCTTTTGAGCCGGCACGGCGGCGATTGCTCTGTTACGGTGGACCCGTTCTGACGCACCTCCCACTCCCGAGAGGGCGGAAGCGCACCTGCGTGTGCCAAAGCAGTCTCGTGACTCGTACTGGTTGTTGCTGCTGTGCGGCGTTGCTTCAGGGGCGCCAAGGGGGCGCCGTGACTGTGCCACGGGCCGGCAACGGGCTTCTTTTGCACGCAGCCCTGCACGTCTGCACATCGTGTGCAGCGGGCCGCTGCAGTTGCCGGCGCGTCGGCCCGCGATGCTCAAAAGAGCCCGCGGTCGTCGTGCCTCCCACACGCGCCCCTTTCACGCGCGCAGGACCTGGGCCGGCCCATCGACGAGGTTTTCAGCGAATTCGGAGATGAGCCCGTCGGCGCCGCGTCGCTGGCGCAGGTGCGGCGCGCGCGCACGCGTGCCCAGTCGTGCATTGGCTGCCGCCTGCCGGCCGCGGCTGGGGGCCCCAAGCCTGCTGGGCTTGTCTTGATCCAGCGTAGCATGCGGTGCTTCTGACTCAGTGCCAATCAGATAAGTCAGTATGAACCATATGGCTGTGTCGTCGAGCCAGTGTTGCGTCATTGTGTGGCGCCACCGCAGGTGTATCGTGCACGTGTGCGGGCGACTGGGCAGGAGGTGGCCGTCAAGGTGCAGCGGCCCGGGGCGCTCTCAACCATCAGCAAGGGTGAGGCCGCGCTGCCTCGTGTCGCCCGGCGCGAGGCGCGCCATGGCCCGCTCCCCGTTCGCAACGCGGCGCGCTGGGCTTGAGCCGCGGAAAAGGGGCGGCCATGTCACACTCGCCGCGGCGTGCCATGTCTTACGACTCTCCATCGCGCCAGCAGGAGCGTCGCGCGGTGGGTGCCTTTCATAGAAGACCTGCAGCTAGAAACCAGACCTGATATCGCCGCCCCCCCCTTTGCCTTCCACCGCCCTCAAGACCTGTACGTCATGCGCCGCGCCGTGGGCGTGTACGAGCGGATCGTCAAGCGGTGGGTGGTTGTCGCAATCGATTGGGATGGCTGGGGCTGGACGCCGTATCAAGCCGGACGCCCGCCCAGCCGGGGCGGACCGCTTCTCTCCCCGAGCTCGTTTGCTCATTTCGGATCAGACAGCAGTAACCTGCTCGTGCCTATCGGCGCCTCCGCTGAGCTGATGTCATCCCTCCATTTGCTGACGTCACCCCGCCCAGGTTCACCGCGCAGACCACCGACTACCAGCAGCTGCTGTCCACCTTTGCGGAGGGTGCGGGGGCTGAGTGGGCCCCCACCTTGCGGCGGCGTAGCTTGTCACGGCACCCAGGCCATGCGCACACACACGCACACACACACACACACACACACACACACACACACACACACACACACACACGCGCGCGCGCGCGCGCTTCCCCCCTCCTCCCCCCCAAGCACACACATGCGCTCTCTCTCTCTCGTGCGCGCGCACACACACGCACTGACATACACACACACACACCCTCTCCATCTCACATCCACACTCACTCAACCCCCAGGCCTCTACACAGAGCTCGACTTCCGCAACGAGGCCCTCAACGCCTCGCGCATGAGGGAGCTCCTCGACGCCAGCGACTCGGGGGCCGGCGCGCGCGTCGTCATCCCCGCGCCCCTCCTGGAGCTGACCACCAGGTGAGGCGGCCCTGGGCCCCCTGCCCCTTCCCCTGTGCCACCCCTTCGCGGCGCCTGCTGCTGCAATTCATTTTCCGTTCTCGGGGTCGTGGGCGCGTGCTGTTGTCACAACGGCTGACTTGGCGGGTGACTCCTCAGAACACACACACACACACACACACACACACACACACACACACAACATACACACACACGTGCACTCATGCTTACACATGAAACACACGCACACACACGCACACACACACACTAAACCTGTTCTCGCGTCTCTCCCTGGCGCCCAGGCGTGTGCTGACGATGGAGTGGGTCAGCGGCGTCAAGCTCACCACGCTGCAGCCTGAGGAGATCCGGTCCCTGGTGGGGGTGGGCCAGGAGGCGTTCCTGGTGCAGCTGCTGGAGATAGGCTTCATCCACGGGGACCCACACCCTGGTGAGTACGTGTG
>NW_014007907.1:0-2903 GCF_000611645.1 Monoraphidium neglectum | reverse complement strand
GGGGGGGGGGGGGGGGGGGCACGTCACCCGTGGGGGATCAACAGTGCCGCCTTGTTGCTTGCACGCAAGGCACCGAGCTTCCGCACACGGCAACCACAGAGCGCGTGCAGTTGCGCAGATTCACTGATCAGGGCCGCGCAGCGCAGCAAAGATCCGCAAAGCAGTGCAAGAAATGCAGGGCAAGGGCACCGCACAGGGCTGCGGTGGCCGGCCGCAAACAATGCAAACCTGCAGGGCGCGGTCAAACGCTTCCGAGAAAACATAATCGCCGCACGCGGCGCAGAAGAGCTCCAGGCGATCGCGGTCCAGGAAGACCACGTGGCCTGTAAGCATAGGATTGGGGACGTGAGAGGGGTCTGCAGAAGCCCAGCACGCAGCAAAGAGATGCACCACCGGCACATGCACACAGGGTGCCGGCCATTGCCATGCCATGTCACCACGCGGAGCAGGTGCAGCAAAACCAGGTAAGCTACTGGTTGCTGAGCTCGCGTCTGGGCCGCGGCTGCTGGATGGTTCCAAGGATGGACAGGGTCCTGATCTGACGTGACCCCAGCGCAGCTGGCAGCTAATTTAAAATCTTATATAAGACCTTCGAGTAATCGCGCCAATGTTCGTCCCGCGAGGTGGTGTACAGCAGCTGGCCGCCCGGCGAGCGGGCCTCCTGGCTCACTACCGTTGACATATACTGACACAAAATCATCAAAGGGGCATACTAAAGTCCTACAAGCGCTTCCAGGCATGCGAGAGGCCCCCTTGGCCCGGGCAGCTGGCACGGGCACGTCAACAACAACGGGCTCACCGCACTGCAGCTGGGAGGCCCCGTGGGCCCTGCAGCCACATTGAACGCACTCGTAGCATCCCCTTAACACGGTCGCGCCCGCCTGTGGCTGCTGCTGTGGGCCCTGCAGGGGTCGGGGTGGCCAGGACATGTCAAGGACGGGCAACGCACAAGCCGTTCGCCAAGAAGCCCACAAGCCCCAGCTGCAGCGCAACGCGCAACCTAGCGTGTACATATAGCAAATGCCGCAGTGCTGTCGGACGACACGCACCCACGGCGGGTGTTGCCTTGGCAACGGCCCCAGCGCGGTGGCATATTGACCTGCCACGGCGCCCGCCCTCCCGCCGCCGGTGGTGCAGCGCAGCAGCCGGGTTGGGATACGCCAAGTACTATACACTCTGCTCCATGCATGCGCGCGCGCGGCCATGCGCCGCGGTACTCACCCGCTCAGCCTTGGCGAGCACACGCGCAAGCACGCACACAAGGTGTTCGGCGCCCTGATGCAGCGCCGCGGCATGCCCGCAAGCTGCTGTTCCTGAGCTCCTCGTACGACGCCTCATGAGCCGCACATTCCAAGCCCTCGGCCCCCAAAGGGCCGCGTGCCGCGGCCAAAGAAGGGACCGTCGATGTGAGGAAGCGTTCCTTGGAGCGAGGCAACGGCATACGCTCGGGTTACGGTCCCAAGAGGTACTTCCCGAACGTACAAGTCCCGATGCGGGCAGTTCCTGGGGGGGCAGCGTAGCGGACACTGGGTGTGCCGGAAACACACGAGCGAGTAACGTCAGAGCCTTACCTGGAGACAAAAGATGCGCAGATCCGCCAATGTATTTCATCACGACCACCACTTCCCTTCCGAGTGATCTAGTGCTGGTGGCGCGTTAGCAGCGTCGTCCTCGCACATCAGCATGGGGCGGGAGCGCAGCCGCAGTCGCAGCAGAGATCGTGGCCGGAAGCGGTCGCGGTCGCGCAGTCGCAGGTGGGCGGCGAGGCTGTCGAGTGCTCGCGTGCGCCAGCGCAACGCTGCACCTTCCTGCTTTTCTTTGAGCCGCGATGTCCTGTGCCAACATTTGTCCCCGGCACGTGTTTGGTCCTTCCGGCGTGGTTGTTTTCACCCATGCACTCTGCCATCCTGATGGCTGTTCTGATGCACCGCGCGTTCGTCATCGCCGCCGCACCTGCTGGGTTGGGCGCAGCCGCAGCCGGGAACGCAGGGGCTGGTCGGACCCCGACCCTACCGCAGCGGTGCGTAAACGGCGCGGGCACGCTCTGTGCTTACGTATTGCGCGCGGCACGGTAGCATGCCGCGGCTGACCCGCACGCCGACTGCGTGCTGTGCCTCTGCGCAGCTGCTACCAAAAAGCACTCGCCCAGGTGTCGTGCTGCGTGCCCGCGTGCCGACGTGGGGGGCCAAACGCACGCCCCGCAGCGTGCTGAGAACAGCGGCTGTCCTCAACGCTCACCACGCCGGCCCCCCTGGCCGTGGCCCCGCAGGCCACCGCGCAGGCGCTCGCGGCAGCGGAAGTGCAGCGGATCCTCGCGGCGCAGCCCTCGGGCCAAGGCCTCAGCGGCCTGCCCGCCATAGTGCTGCCGGGCGCGCCGCCGCCAGTCCCGGGCCTCGGCCTGGGCTTCGCGGACGCGCACTTGCCCGGCCCGCCCCCGGTCCCGATGGCGCCCGCGCCGGCGCTGAGCGCGGCGCTGCAAAGCGTGCTCAGCGCGGCGGCGAGCGCCGGCGTGCCCGCGCGGACGACGGCGCAGGAGGCAGCGGCGCGCAAGGCGCGGGAGGTGTACATCGGGAACCTGGTGCGCAGCTGCTGGCGCAGCCTGATGCGTGCGCGCGCGCAGCCAGGGGAGGAAAGGGCGGTGCGCTGCTGGCGCTGGGGCTTCCGGAGCTCGCGGCCCGCGGCTCCCCCCCTCCGGCAATGGGGCGAGGCTGCTGTGCTCCTGCGCAGCACCTCGCCCCCACGCACGCCAGCTGCCTTCAAGCCTCCTCTGCCGGCGTCCTCCCGTTCGCGCTTCTTGCCCCTCACCACCTCTGCTCACAAGTCCTTTCTCTGGGGTCGCTCGCGCTCAGCCTCCTTGACTGGCCATATTTCGAACCCCAATGCCCCCAACCCCAGCCCACCAC
>NW_014007908.1:2334-3501 GCF_000611645.1 Monoraphidium neglectum | reverse complement strand
GTGGGATGGGGTGGGGTTGTGAGGGAAGGGAGTCTTGAGGGATCGGAGGCACGGGGTCGCAGGGTGTCTGCACGTGAGTGAGGGAGTTGGGGTGGGGAAGGTTCCAGAGAAAGTACTGCTGCAGTGAGGTAGCCAGAAGCCACGGGCCAAGGCTCAAAGCGCGCTTTGTCTAGAGCGAATGGGGTGGGCGGTTCACTGCGCTCATGGCATGATCACCAAGCGTGATAAGTGGGGTGGTGGTGGCCGGGCGGGTGTTGCGGCTGACGCAGAGGCGCCATGGCCCACGAGACCGGCGTGTCGGGGTGGTCCCTGTTTGCCTTAGAGCGCAACCTGACGCGCCACCCGCCGCCGCCCGCCTGCTTTGGCGTCGCATGGGCCTCTCCCCCCCAGGGCGCGCTGTCCCCCGCGCTCATCTCTGCCCCCGAGGACGTCGCCCCCGGCGCAGTGGACTCCAACGGCCAGCCCGTTGATGCACTGCTGTACGCGGCCACCTGGGGGCTGCAGCCGCTGCTGCACAGCCCCAAGGACGCCGCCGCGCCAGACGCGTGGTGCGCAGTTTGGGGGGGGGTGGTCGGGGGGCAGCCCCTGTGTGTCTCTGAGCCGCTGTTGCTGGCATGACTGCTGCCATGGCTGCTGCTGCTGCTGCTACCATGGCTGCTGCTGCTGCTGCTGCTGCTACCATGGCTGCTGCTGCTGCTGCTGCTGCTGCTGCTGCTGCTGCTGCTGCTGCTGCTGCTGCTGCTGGCTGCTGCCGCGACGCAGCACGTGCGGTGCTGCGGGCGGGGTGATGCTGGGGTGGCGGCGAGTCGGTGGGCTGACCTGACGCACGCGACTTGTAGCATACATTTGCCCTCGCCGTCGTCCTCAACTCTCCCCCTCCCTGTTCTCATGGCAGGGCCAAGTTTGTGGCGGACGTGCGCACAGTGCTGGGCGCCCTGGCCACACAGCCCGCACAGGTGGCAGCCGGCGCCGGCAGCGGCCGCGGCGGCAGCGGACCCGGTGGCGACACCCGCGTTGGCGGCGCCGCTTCGATGGAGGTCGACGGCATGGGGGACGAGGACAGCGGCAGCGGCGGCGGCGAGGGCACCGTGGGCTACCTGTCCAGCCCTCAGCTGTTCGGGCTGCAGCTGAGGGACGCAACCTTCAGGAGGGACCTGCTGGTGCAGG
>NW_014007908.1:0-1735 GCF_000611645.1 Monoraphidium neglectum | reverse complement strand
GGTCTGGCGTGAGTGTTGGGGGGGGGGCAGCAGCAGGGGCCGTGGGGTGTCGAGGGCAGGTCAAGGGGGCAACGGATTGGTGGAGGCCCCACCAACAGTGTGGCGGTCGGCATGCATGCCTTGAGGAAGGCAGGGGGTGCTTGCCCTGATGCCACGGCCTGTGGTGCAAGTATCACTTTTTTGTACAAGTGTTGATTCATCCTCCACCCCTGGCTTGCCGGGGATGCATTGTGATTGGCTTGGCTCTTCCTGAGTAGAAGCTCCCTACTCACAATGCCACACTGTTGCACACCCTCTTTTTCAACCACCCAACACACAAACACCCTCTTTTCCAACCACCCACGCACACAAACACACTCTGTGTCCTGCGCGACCAGGTGTTGATCCTCCTGCAGGCGGTGCAGGTGCCGGTCAAATCGCAGGACCCCACCCTCAGGGCAAAGCAGGTGCGACAGCGGTCGGAGGAGAGGCAGCGCTGCGCGTGGCATCGCCGAGACCCACCGTATGCACAGCGGCAGCTAGTGCACGACATTGAGTGGTCATCAGGCTGTGCTGTCCTCGCCTCGCCTTGGCGTCAGCCCTGCAAGCGCCGCGCGCACGCCGCGAGAGGCGTGCCTCGTCCAAGCACCTCGCCCTACGGCCACAGCTCCTCCATCTTGACGCCGGCCACGTGTGCCCTCCTAAACTCCCCCCCTTCCCCCCCCCCCCCCACACACACACACCCACACATGCGCGCACACACCCCTTCCCCAGGTGCCAGAGGCGCAGGCGCTGGAGGGGGAGGTATATGCGGCGCTTGAGGCCACGCCAGAGAACGGCAAGGCCTTTGCAGCGGGTGAGGCGCCCTGGTCCTGCCTGCATGCGGGGGTTGAAGGTCGCAGGGGCGGGCGGGCAGGCGGGCGGACAGGCAGGCAGTGCGTCTCAGTGTTCTGGAACCCCTTGAGCATTTTTGTGTGTGTGTGTGTGTGTGTTTTTGGGGGGCAGGCGGAGTAGTCACCTCGGCCAGCTGCAGTGGCTGGCTGCAGTACTGCCGCGCTTCGGAGTCCCCACAAACACCAGGCGAACTGTTGCAGCTGACGCCCGCCACCCCGTGGCCGCCCTTGAGACACACACACACACACACACACACACACACATCCACGCACACGCACGCACACACACACACACACACACACACACACACACACACACACACACACACACACACACACACACACACACAGCCGTGCGCAGCGCGCTGCAGCGCGAGGAGGGCTGGGTGCAGTGGAAGCGCGGCGGCCCGCCCCCCATACCGCCGCCCAAGGAGCGCGTGCAGCCCTGCCCCGACTTTGAGCTGCAGCCGCCGCAGCGTGGGCTGGGGGAGCGCGTGGCGGAGGGCGCGGCGGCAGCGGCGGCGGAGGCCACCCGCACGCGGGCGCGGCGCGAGGCGTGAGTTGCGGCCTGCGGCGCGTGGGCGAATGGGTTGCCATGCCGCAGAGCGCCTCAAACCGTCCTGTGCCTGGTGCTTGTGGAGGCGCTGGTCCCCCAAGCTGCTGCTTCCGCACAACACTGCCTGTGACCACCAGACAGCCTCACAGCACCCCTGTCCGCACATTTACACACTCTCTCACACACGCGCTGCCTCGACCCCTGTCCCCCCCCAGCATCCTGGCGGCCCTGGCGCGTGAGCGGCGCTCCGCCCTGGAGATGGAGACGGACGAGGCCCTCGCTCCCAGGAAGAGGGTCAAGGTGGGGG
>NW_014007909.1:0-2906 GCF_000611645.1 Monoraphidium neglectum | reverse complement strand
GGCCCCGCCCTCACCCTCGCCCGCCGCTGCCCCCGGCGGCGACACCACAAAATTTGCCGGCTTAACGTCCCTGTGGATGCACCCCGCCTCGTGCACCCCCTGAATCGCCGCCAGCGAAGACAGCCCCGCCGCCGCCGCGCCCGCCGCGCCCATGCGGCCGCCGGGCGCGGCGCGGCGCGCCTCTGCCAGGTTGCGGCCGAGCAGCTGCATGACGAAGTAGAAGTGGTCGAAGTGGGATCCGCTGGCCGCGACGACCGGCACTTGCGCGCAGCGGCCGGCGAGGCGCCGCAGCGCCTGCGGGGGGCGAAGGGGGCCGCGGGGAGGCGCGCGGGCGCAGCCGCGGGGTGCAGCAGGAGGGCGGGACGGGTAAAACTGGTGCGGCTGAGGGCCGGCGTCGCGCGGGGGCGGCTTCAATGTTTGCGGCCGTGCTGCACGGGGGCGGCGGCGGTGGCAGTCGCTTCAGGGACGGCGCGTCCCTGTGGGCGCACCTTGCATTCCTGCTTCACGGTCGCCCACTCCTTCCGCTTTTCAATCTTGAGGGAATGCTGCGGGCACAGGAGGCAGCAGCGGGAAAACCGACGTCGTGCACATGGCAAACTGATTGCGCCAACCGCGTGCACTCCAAACACAAGCCACCACAAAGCCTGCCTGCGCCGCCAGTGCACGCCCGGGCGGCCGCTGCCGAGCGCGGCAGCTGCTCGTGCGTGCAGCCGCCTGCTGCGTGTGCGTGTTGGATCGTGGCGTCCCCGTCGCCGTGCGCGGCAGAACGTTTCCCCGAAACCTGGTGACACGAGCATGCCCGCGAGTTCGAGTGATCCGCTCACCCGAGCTCCAGCGCCGTCCTTCACCTCCCACACTTCGGCAAACTGCCCCTCCCCCAGCTTCCTCACGACCGTGTACTCGCCCACCCTCTGCCCCTTCTGCAGCACGCCCATCCCCGCTGCGCGTGCCGCGCCGCCGCCACCGCTGCCCGATGGCACCCGCGGCGGCGCGTGTATCCTGTGTTCGCAGGCGGAAGCCTGCCGCCGTCCAAACGCTTTGTGCGCGTGACGCCGAGCTGAGGAGTATCCTATGTGTAATCAGCAAGCTTTGTTAAACCGTGCAGGCCAGGCTGGCTCAAAAGACCGACCGCGCCACGGCACAACACTGGTGCGCCGCGCTTAGACACCGTGACGATCACTTCAGAGAATTGACAAAAACTGTGACAACACGTCTGAGAAGCACGTCGTCCATAAGCTCGAGAAGACGAGATACAGTGATCTATTGCAGTCACTGCCGATGCATGCCAGCAGTTGGCAACCAATCCTGCCCGTGCCGTTAACATAGCGGTGCAGGCCAATCACATTATAACAATCGACGTGCATGTGAAGCAAAGCCATTCTCCGTGCAGCATCATTTCGACGTACCTTTTGAACGCCAGCAGCGCCGGCCACCGTAGCAGCAATGCTCGCCCTCCAGTGCCCCGCACAGAACTACGCATGGGGCCGGCCAGCCGATAAGAGCGAGGTGGGCGGGATATCCAGCCGGTCTCATCAGGCTCGGACCTTGGAAGGCGTCTCCTGATGAGGAGGACCCCTCCCCCGTGCAGGTTGCTCAACTCGCGAAGGCGAATGGCGTTGCCATCGATGACACCAAGCCCTTTGCCGAGCTCTGGTGCGCGACCACGCGCGTCCGAGGCCGCATGCATGGCGCGCCCCCGCACGTGCAGGGCAACCGCCGGCGCGCGGTGCCGCCGCGGCATATCCCAAGCTGCACCGCCTGCCCATGCCCCGGCCATCACCCCTCGCAGGATGGGCACGCACCCCAGCGGGCCCGCGGTGATCTCTGGCAGCGACACCACCCTGCGGGCGTGGCTGGAGCAGCACCCGGAGGCGTTGGGGGAGGCCGTGGCGGCGCGCTTTGGCGGCGAGCTCCCATACCTGTTTAAGGTGCGCCTGATGTGCTTCTTTTTATAGCACCGTGCCAGCCACTGCCACCTGTGCCGCGGCGCTGCGGCGGTAACAGCGTACAGAGCCTCGTAGGACTGGCCTCGACGCGAGTTGGTTGCCGGCGGTTGGGGGGCTGTTGCCTGAGCGTGTTGCTGGGGCGGCCTCGGCAGCAAAGCAGTGTGGATGTGCGAGAGTGAGCAGCTAGCCGGCTTTTGAGATTGAAGACGTCAGGTGACGGCAGCCCGGGGGTCTGTAGCGCGCGGGACGCTACCCTCATGATGTATCATCCTTCGGCAGTCCGGCCGGTCTGAAGGCTTGAACGCTGCAATTAGAGGAAAACACCTCCCGCCAGCCAAAACAAGCGCCTCTGCATGGCTAGGGCATGCCCAGGTGCCCGGCCGTCACACAATTGTTGACCAGATGCCGCCTCATCCGCAGGTGCTGTCTGTCGGCACGGCCCTGTCGATCCAGTCCCATCCGGACAAGAAGCTGGCGGAGCAGCTGCACGCAACCAACCCGAAGGTAGCTGCCGGGCAGCCGCAGCTGCGGAGTGGCGACAGCTGTAGCTGCTGCGCTGCCAGGGGCCTGGGAGACGAGGGGCCCGGGTGGCTCGGGTGGCTGGGTGGTGCTCTCAGCTTGTTGTTGGAGCCTGCGGGGCCTCGTTGGGGCTCGAGGTCCATGAGGCAGGGGCGGCAGCAGGGCTTGCCAGCCCTTGAGCCGGGCCATGGTTGATCGTCTCCATTCTCCCAACAGCCTTACAACCTCGTCCTCTCGTCTCCCCCGCACTCGCCGCCTCCCCTCCTGAGGGCAAGGCGCCGCAACAGCACCCGTGCCCTTGCCGCAAGGGCTTTGCCGGCCCCCTCACACACCACGCCGCTGCCAACGCACCGGCCCCTCAAATTACCCTTGTCCATCCCCCAAACCACCCACGTGCTTCGCCTCTCTCTCCCTGATACCTCCTGGCCCCCACCCCTACCC
>NW_014007910.1:0-2906 GCF_000611645.1 Monoraphidium neglectum | reverse complement strand
CCGCCTGTGCGCCGTGCAAAAGGAGCGCTGTTTGCTTTGGTGTGTTCAGCAAGCGAGGGGTTGAAGCAAGCAGGGGGGCGCCTTGAGGGCGTCATACACTCCATGAGCCTGGGTGGTTCCAGGAGCGGACGCCCGCGGGACGCTGTAACAATCCTAATCTTAATCCTTTGTGCGGGTGGCAGGATGGAGCACTTGTCAAAGGTGCGGCGGTGCACCACCCCATCCACTTTGCAGTTTTCTGCTGACCCCAGGTCTGCAGTCAATGCAGCCGCCCATCGCACCGGCCTCAATCGCTGCAGGGATTATCCTCCCCGTGCGGTGGTGGCGGAACGTGTGCTGCGCGCTCAGCGCCGGACATGGCAGCCAGCATGGTATGCCCAGCAGTCGCATCCAGGTCTCCGCAGAGGCGGCAGGCCGTGCTTTTGCGCTTTCCCCACTTGTGCAGGTTGTGCATGGCGGGGACCTGTCCACACCTCCACCGCGGGCACAGTCTCAGTTCGCGCGGCGGCTCGGTTCCCCCCTTCTGAAAACGCCAAGCTGCCGGGCGCAGTCTTGCGTTCTAGCCGCATGTACTCTGTGTGGAGGTTGGCCCCCAATGTCTCGTGCATGCTGCAGGCCAAGCGCTTCAGCGCTTCAGCCAGTTTGGCCAAGATGCGCTGCTTGGGACGGTGACGTTTGCCACCTGCCCCTTGTGGCTGAGTTGTCTCGTCTGCTGACTCAGATGTATACCACCACCACTGGCAGCGGCGGTCATTGCTACGCGAGCGCATGAAACACGCTCTCCACTGTGCTGCACACAGTCGTCTCTTTCGTCCGCCTGATTTGAATTTCTTTCGACTGTTTTCAACAAATTCTGTGGCGGTTTGCAACCCTTGCCTGCAAGTAACAAATTACTATGCTTTCAAGCCAGTGGGTCTGACATTACAGCCATCCACTCATCAGCAGCACAAATCAAAGCCGCATTTCAACACAAGGGTACTGCCAACAATTGGCAAGACCGAGTTTGTGGTCGAGGTGTTTTGCTGCAAAACCACAGCCTAGCTGTCCAAACGTCTATGCGATGCGCCGCCCAGCAGGCGGCGCAGGGGGCAACACACATGCGAGAAGCATGCTCAGCGCGGTGGGACGGAGGGGCCGAATCAGACGCACGCCTGATATATGCAGAGTGCATGTGGAGATGGCGGGCGCGCGCCGCCAATTGGCTGCGGCGGCATCATACAATATATATCACGGCGCCGATGACCCGCGGAGGATGAACTCATCAAACTCTGCCGCTCCTGCCCTGTCGCCCCCTTCCGCCGCCGCGTCCCGCAGCAGCCGTGCCGCCTCCACCAGCGCGCTCGCGGCTGCGCGGCCCCGCCTGGCATCTTCCTCCCGTAGCAGCCGGTTGACGCAGCTGTGGCAGCAAGAAGGGAGAAATTTCGCCTCGCGCACGATAATCCGGCGCTGCTCAGGGCCGGCGGCGCGGACAATCGCGGGGAGCAGCTCGACCGCGGCCCGCCGCACGTGGTGGACGCGCGCCGCAAAGTGGGTTTGGGGCCACTCCCCCGCCCGGTCGCACGTGTTGCCCTTGCCTACAAAGTCATACAATTGCACTATGATATGGCTGAGGCCGTGGAATCGCAACGGGTCAATTTCGCACGGGACGCCGGGGTCGGGCGTCGTAAGAAGGCGGACAAGCGCCGCCGCCTGCTGGCCCGCCGGCTCGGGGCGCAGCAGCTCGGCCAGGGCGGCGATTGAGAATGAGCTCGCGATGAAGCGCGGGACGATGCCCGCGTGCAGCGCATGGATGAGGTCTGCTTTTGCAATCAGAGCGCTGCGCAGCGGCTCGACCCGCAGGCCGTAATAGATCGAGGCGGCTGCGGGCAGCACTGGTCCCATGCGGCCGCCGCTCGAGAGCATCCTCAGCAGCAGGTCCGAGGCGGTGGAAGTTGTGCCGCAGGGGCGCGACCCCGGCGAGTCGTCGGCCAAGGCGGCGGCGGCGAGCGGGCCCGTGGCGGGGCGGCGTAGGAGGTCGGCCAGCACCGCCATGGCTGGGGGCCACCTGCGCATGAACGGGCACACGGGGAGGTGGGGCGCATTGCTATCATTTGCTGCATCTGCGGCCAGCGAAGCAATGAACAGCGTTGGGAGCGGGTGGGAAAGTCGAGCCCAGCCATAGAGCAGCCGGCACGCAGCACTAGGAGCTCACGCCCAACTAGTCATACCCGGCTCACATCATTGCCTTGACCAGAGCGGGCGAGAGCGCCGCGTTGCGTAGCGCGGCGCCCTCCACGGCGCGCCCGGCGTCGCTGTCATCGAACACCATCGCCCCCAGCAGCTCAATTGCGCACATCGCGGGCCTTGTCGGCGAGCCGTCCTCGCCTTGGGGCGACGCCGCTAGCTCTACAGTCGCCTGCACGAGGCCGTGCTCGCGCGCCACCCGCGCGGCAGGGCCGGACGGCGGGGGCGTGCGCTCAGTACAAAAGGCGTCCTGGCTCTCCTGCTGCATCAACGCCGTCAGAACACGCATGGCATCGCACGCGGCGCCCCGCGCCAGGGGGCGCGCGGCCGTGTCGGCGCCGGCGCGCGCGACGGCGAGCAGGGGGCCGACCGAATCGAAGGTCCTTGGAGAGCGGAGCGCGTCCGCGCGCGCCGCCTCCGCGGCTTCTTCGTGGGGCCCGTACTCCCTGCCCGCACAACCGGGGAGCACCAGCAGCCTCACCAGCAACCTGCAGATTGATTCTGTCGCGCGCTGCGCGCCGGCGGCGCCGGCAGCGCCGCTATCCGTAGCGGGGGCGAAGCGGGCGAGCGAGATCAGCAGTGGCTTTGGGGCCAACTCTCTGATCGCCTGCGAGGATAGCCATCGTCGCGGAGCATGCATTTATGGACATGTGTGAGGACGCTTGGTGCGGAGTGGGGAGGAG
>NW_014007911.1:1992-3149 GCF_000611645.1 Monoraphidium neglectum | reverse complement strand
GCCTGCCGCGGCGGCGGCGGCGGCGGCGGCGGATGCTGGTGCGTCCGATGATGCGCTGCCGGTCTGGATGGCCCCCGTCGGGGCGATGAGCAGGGAGGATGCAAGCGCCAACAACAGCGCGAAGCAGAGGGCTCCGCGACTGCTTCTGCTCCTGCTCCAAGCAATGCTGCTGCCGCGGCACATCGACGGTGGGCTGCAGCGCCCGCCGCCGCCGCCTGCGCCGACGCTGCACCAGTCATGCATGCTGCTGCAGGTGCTGCTGCCGCTGTCCCTGCACCCACTGCCGCTGCCGCCCCCAGCCCTTCTTCTCCTGCCACTGGTCTGAACGCAATCGCCGCCGCCTCCGGCGCCATTTCTGGTCACACCTGGGACAGGCAGGCCCCTTTCGCGCCCGCAGCAGGAGGCGCTTGCCGTGGCAGGTACCCAGGCTGTTGCTTGCAGGGCTGCGGTCCACAAACTAGACACCTCGCAGGCGTGCTCGCGACACAGAGGCATGGCCGCGGCGTTGCCCCGCAGCGTGCCTGCCAGCGCCGCCGATCCCGTGTTGTCGTGCGCCGCAGCACCCACGCATGCGGCGTGGCGAGTGTTGCTGCTGCAGGAAGCCCTTTGCCGCCCTCTCTTTTCACTCCCAGCCGCTGGTGCTGGGCAGCGGCGCCGCGTTTGGGCGTGTGCGCGCTGCACTCCGCTTCGGTCGCTGTCACCCGGGCGGTGACTCCTGGCCCCTAGCGCGGGTGTGATAAAAAGATATGTCAATCAGCTGGTTGTACGGGCGCTTCACACCGCCCGAGGACGCGATGTCTATGGCAGCCGGCTCCCTGTGGGGTGGCTTGGGTCGCGTTGTGTGACCGCCCAGATGTTGGAAAAGACACGTCGAGTGATTTAACATGCCACTCATCCGCAAAAAATCCTACTGTAGCTCCGGGCTGCGCTGGAAGGACGGGCCGACGTAGCTGCCCAGAGGCTGACGCCGCCTCTTTGGCGCTCGGGCCATCCCCAGGTGATCCGCACGGCTGCGCGGCCCGGGACGGAGGCGGCTTCAACATCAGGAACACTCCTGTTCCTTGCGCTTGGGCATCAGGGATGCCACCTGCTGTCACCCACAGGGAGGCACTCAGGCAGGCAGCAGGTCGCCTCGTTTTGGTGGTCATGTGCGGGGG
>NW_014007911.1:0-1751 GCF_000611645.1 Monoraphidium neglectum | reverse complement strand
GTGCACTGACAACTTCTGGGGCTATCACGTGTGGAGATGCTTGAAGGTGATACTGTAAGCTTCCCAATCATCAGGGTACCCGCGGCTGCTTTTGGTCTGATGTGGCCGACGACCAAAATCACAAAGGTCGGGTGCTTGTCCGCTGCCATCAGGAGGCATCACAATGGTGATGCAGCAACTTCTCAACTGTGGCTGTTGCATTTCGCAACCCCATCGAGCCAGTGCTGGTAGCGTTGGCGCCAGCCTGAAGGGCGGCCCGTCCCCCCCCTGGCGCCCCCGCCAGCATGCCGAAACGCTCAATTGCGCAGCAGACTGCTTGAAAATGTCAATCACTCGTAGCGTTCGGCACCCTTGCTTATACAGGTCCTGCAGTCCTCCCAGCTGATTGGTCATTGCCCCAGTCTTTTGCCCCGACGTCGGCAAGAGGATTCGCGATCTTGCAATTTTCTACAGCGCGCGCGCGCTTTGGAGGCGCCGTGTTTCAACATCCTTGTTGCGCCTACCCAGTCAGCGTGGGGCAGATCTAGCCAAAGGCAATGGTCCGCGCGTCCCTTGCTTAGAGTCGCCCCAACCCCAACCCTTCTGCTTGCGAAGTGGCGGTCACTATGGATGAGCTCAGCTGCCCGCTCTGCCACCAGGTGCGACGGGCTAGCGAGACCCGCTCGGGCTCGCGCAGTCAGCGGCCGCACCAGGCGCCTCACCATCGCGATGCCAAACGCATGCATAGACGCCCGCTTGCTCGCCATGGGCCTGCTGTACAAATCTGATGAGCGCTCAAGTTGGCCGCGTCACGCTTGGCTCGCTTGTTGTGCACCACCCGTCATGGGGAGTCTGACCTGAGCTGTGTGGCAGGCCGCCGGGTTCAACAGCCTGTCCCCCCACGTGCAATCAAATGCGTGTCTCTGCTTGCCGCGGTCACGGCCTCACTATGTACTGCCCATGCCCGACCCCACCACACGCCCGACGCCCCGGCCGACGCCTCGAAACGTAACCTGTACGCCAGGTGTTTGTCGAGCCCGTCGCGACCGCCTGCGACCACGCGTTCTGCGCGCCCTGCATCCACGCCTGGCTCGAATCGGGCGCCCACCGCGGCGAGGGAGGCGCCGCGCCCTGCCCGATCTGCCGGCGCGGCATCCACCTGCGCGCCCTCAAGCCCGCAGCCCAGCTGGTGAGCAACCCAGTCCGTCCGCCGCCGCCTGCTCCTCCAGTGATGACGTCGGTCGGACACCGCGGCCCCCATAGAGGCGCGCCGGCCCGTCCCGATGCGTCCCCCAACCAGGGCAGCTTGCCGCTGCGCCGCCGTTGGCACGCTCCTGTCCCAGGGGCCCCCGCGCCGCCGCGCACGTCTGCGCTCCGGCGTCTGCTCGCGCATTCGCCCTCGAAACGCGCGCCCCCGCCCTCCGCCCCCGCACTGTCAACGCCCCCATCCCCGCCGCCAGGCCGAAACCGTGATCGCCCGCCGCCCAGCCGAGCATGCCGCGCGCCTGGCCGAGCTGGGGCCGACCCTGGCCGCCCTCGCGCTGCGCCAGCGCGAGCGCCGCGCGCGGCTGCCATTCGGCAACCCCTTCTATGACGACGACGGCGACGATGACAGCGCTGCCGTGGCTGACGCCGGCGCCGGCGACGGCCGCCGCGGCAACCTCGTTGATTACGAGGCCGAGGCGGACGTCCTGGGGGGCCTGCTGTGGGGCTTTGTCTCGTTCCTGGGGGAGGTCGTGTTTGGGTCGTCGGCGATGGAGGGCTCGGGGCAC
>NW_014007912.1:0-2909 GCF_000611645.1 Monoraphidium neglectum | reverse complement strand
CCCCTCTCCCCGCCCCGCCCTGAACACCTCCCACTCGCGCCAGGCCTGGCCAACTCCGCATGGGCCCTCGGCCGCCTGCGCTACGCGGGCCCCAGCCGCGAGCTGCCCGCGCTCATCGCGGCGGCGGCCAAGGCCAAGCTTGGGGAGTTCTGCGCCCAAAACATCGCAAACACACTGTGAGCCGACGCGGCGCCGCGCGCCCTTGTTGGCTGCCATCGCCTGCAAAGCCACTCCGCCACACAGGGCGCGCCTGTCTGCACCCCTTGCCCGGCGAGCCTCGCGGGCGGCGTCGGCGCATCCCTCTTTTCCTGCTCCCATGCTTCCCCGCACCACACCGCCTTGCCTCTGAAGGCTCATCATCCCTCACAGCCCTCCCCGCGGCAAACCTTGTTCCGCAACCTACCCCCCACCTACCCCCCCGCCCCCCAGCTGGGCCCTGGTGTACATGCACCACCGCAGCGAGCCCCTGCTGCGCGCCGCCGCCGCCGCGGCCGCCTCCAAGGCGTCCGACTTCAAGCCCCAGGAGCTGGCTAATCTGGTGTGGGCGTACGCGAGCATGGAGTACCGGGACGACAAGATGCTGGCCGCCGTGGCGCGGCAGGCGCACTCGCTCGCGGAGCAGGTGTGTGTGCGCATTGGGGGGAGGGGCAGGGGCCGCGCCGCCGCCCTTGTCTGGTCGCGCGCCGCTCCTGTCTTGTGGCGGCAGCCGGCTGCGCGGGTCGTTTCGGGAGCAATGGAAACACTTTCGAGGGCGGCTGGCAAGCGAAATTTTGACAGCCGCCATCGACGCTCATACTCGCCTGCCTGCCCGCCTGCCTTCCCGCCTCTCCGCCCCCAGTTCAACGAGCAGGAGCTGTCCAACCTGATCTGGGGGCTGGGCAAGCTGCGCTACGGCGACCCTGCGCTGTTCAGCCACCTGCTGCGATGCGTCGCGTCAAAGCTGCACGCCTTCACGCCCCAGGTGCGCGCCCGCGCGCCCCCAACTCTCCCCGCCGAACCGCGGCGCTCGCTCGCCCGCCTGCCGCTGCAGTTGCTGCTGCTGCCGCTGCTGCTGCCGCTGCTGCTGCCGCTGCTGCCTGTGTCTGCCTGCTTGTCGCAAGCCGAAACACAGACGCCCCGTCGCCGCCGCGACCGCCGCCGCCGCCGCCGCCTGCAGGGCATCGCCAACGTGGCCTGGGGCATCGCCACCGCGGGCCACCGGGACGAGCCCCTCTTCAGGCGCCTGCTGTCAAAGTGCGTCCGGGAGCTGCCCGCGAACGACGTGCAGGGGTTGGCAAACCTGATGTGGGCGGCGGGGGCTCTGGGCGTGAGGGACGAGGCGTTCATGGCCGCGGCCGTCGGCGAGTGCTGCCGGCGCGCCGACGACCTCAGCCCGCAGCAGGTGGGTGTTCTTGTTTTGGGCGGGAAGGGCGGTGGGGGGGAAGTTGGGTTGGCACAGAGGAAGGGGTGGAAATATTGAGGGCGGCCGCGGAGCTGCCAGCCAAGCGGCCAGTCGCCGCCGTCGCCGCGCGCCTGCCGCAGCGCCCGCTGCGGCCACCGAGCGTCCCTCCGCCCGTGCCCCTTTCCCCCAACCCACCCACGCAGCTCGCCAACGTGCTGTGGGCGTGCGTCACCCTCGACTGGGCCGACCCCCGCGCCATCGCGCGCCTCGCCGACGCCGCCGCGGCCCGCTCAGGCGGCTTTGAGCCGCAGGCGCTCTCGAACTGCGCCTGGGCGCTCGCGCGCCTCGGCGCGGCGCCGGGCGCAGCGCCCGGCGCGGCGCGGCCGCAGGCGTTTGAGGCGCTCGCGGCGGCGGCGCTGCCGAAGGCGCGCGCGTTCACCGCGCAGGGCTGCGCCAACCTGCTGTGGGCGTTCGCGACGGCGGGGCACCCGCACCCCAAGCTGTTTGACGCGATCGGCGGACAGGTGCGGGGCACGGCTTTTCGGGATCCTGAAGGTCGGGCAGCTTCCTGCGCTCGCGGGAAGCTTCCAGATCGGCGACATGGGTTTGGTGCTGTGCGCCAAGCAGCACCTGGTGTCTCTCTCTGTGCTTGCCGCTCATAGCTCCCATGTTTTCATCAATCCCAAATCACCTCCCCCCCCACAAACACACACACCCGAACCCCCGAACCTCATCGGCGTCTGGACCGAAGGCGGTGCAGCGCATCGACTCGTTCAGCCCCCACAACTGCAGCGTCACCGCCTGGGCCTGCGCCAGCGCGCGCCACTACTCCCCCGCGCTCTGCGACGCCCTCCTGGCCCGCGCACTCGGTGCCAGCGCCGCCGCCGCCGCGCCGTCGGCGCAGCCGCCGGAGGGGGGCGTCGACGGCGATGCGGGAGAGCGCGCCGGCGCGGCGCCGCTGGCGCCGCAGGGCGCCGCCAACCTGCTGTGGGCGCTCGCGCGGCTGGGGCACCCCGTGGCCGGCGGCCCGCACGCGGGCGCGCTGCGGGACGCGGCGGTGCGCCTGATGCCTTCTATGGCGCGCCAGGAGCTGTGCAACTCGGGCTGGGCGCTCGCCGCGCTCGGGCTCATGGACGGGCGCGCGTGGGGCGCGTTCTGCGCCGCGCTCGGCGCTGCGGACGGTGAGGCTCGCGGGCGGACGCCCGCAGTTGCATGCAGCTCGTCGGCGCGGGGACGTCTTGCCTGCATCCTGTCGTCGTGCGCTCGTCTTTCCCTCCACATCATCCTGCCAACAATGTGCTTACGATGCAATGGTGTTGCAAAGTATAAGTGGGGTGTCCAAGCCTGCCGCACCTCGCGAAAACAAACACAATCCACAGGCCTCGCCGCGGAGGACCTGCAGCAGGCGTACCACGCGCAGCTGCTCGCCCAGGCCGCGCGCACCACGCGCGTCATCGACGACCTGCCTGACTCGATAGATGACGTCGTTGCGTCCTCGGGCTCGGACACCTCCCGCGCCGCCGCTGGC
>NW_014007913.1:0-2909 GCF_000611645.1 Monoraphidium neglectum | reverse complement strand
CTCCTGGACAGCACCGCCGCGACCGCCTGGCGGTTCGCGCGGGCAGGGTCGCGCGCGGCGGCGCCGCCGGAGCGCAGGCCCTGCACCGCCGCCGCGAGCGCTTCGAGGCACGCGACCGCCTCTCCTGGCGCCGCCGCTGCCGCCAGCGGCCCCGCCCCCGCCCCCGCGCGCGCGGCGGCCGCGGCCGTGTCCGGCCACGGCCGCAAGGGGGAGCCGCCCGGCCACACGCCCGCTTGCTGGCCGGCCGCCGCCGGACCGCCGCAGACCCCGCAGCTGCCGGACTCGCCGCAGAACGCGAGCAGCCCGCATGCGGGCGGCAGCTGCTGCCCCTGCGGCGCCATCTGCAGCCCCGGCCGCTGCTGCTGCGGCGCTACCGCCACCGAGTGGAAGAGTTGGCTCGAGGGCGGCAGGCCGGCCGCGGCCGGCCGCGCCGCGATCGCGCCCTCCAGCTCCCTGCACGCCGCCGCCACCTGCGGCGCGAGCAGCTGCAGCAGCAGCGCCTCCGCGCGCCGCGGGCCGGGCGGCGGCGGCGCGAGCGCGACGCAGCATGCCGACAAGAGCAGGAGCTCTTGCGTTGACAGGTCCTCGCCGGCGCCTGCGCGGCCGGGTGGTGCATTGAGATGAGGGCACGAGGCGAGGATGGTGTGACTCATGTGGCCGCGGGGCACCAGGGGACGCGGCGCCGATTGCTGGCTTACACCGCAATCTGTGAGGGCCCGTGCAGGCTGGCTGGCTGGATGTTGCTGAGGACGGCTGTCCCCGCAGCTGCGCGCAACCACAGGAGCCCCCATTGAGCCCCTGGGAGCGCGCGCCAACCAAGAACCAAGAAGCACGAACACCCACCTGCGCGCCGCCGCAGGCCGCCGCGCTCGCGGTACAGCACCAGCAGTCCGGCCACCCACTGCAGCCCGGCCTCGCAGCCCGCGACCGCCGCCGCCAGCTCTTCGCACTGGCACAGACGGTGCGCGGCCGTCGCGCCGTTGCGCGAGAGCTTCTCGTCGGCCGCCCGCGCCGCGGCGAGCGCCGCGGCGAGCGCGGCCTCGAGCGCGCCGCCGCCGGGGCGGGCGGCAATCCAAGGCGCCAAGCCGCCGATGAGGGTGAGGGCTGTGCCTGCGAGCTTGGGACTGCTTGCAGGGTGCTTGACGGACGCGGCGGCAACCTGTGGAGGAGAGCGGCGACGTGGCGCAGGGCGGGGCGCCGTCAAACGCGAGGCGGGGCGGGCAGGGAAGCTTCCCATAAGCAGGCCGCGGCTCCCCACTGCCGTCTGCCCCAATCTGTCCTCGCCCGCCCTTAAGCATTGGTGCGTCGGTCAGGCGCGTTCGAGCGGCCCCGCGGGCCGAAACCCCTCCCGAGACGTTCGACGCCCCGCGCGGCAACCGCGCGCCGTGGGGCGCCCTCACCAACCTGCAGCAGCTGCAGCACGCCGGCGGGGTCGGCCTCGGGCGCGCGGCGCCCGAGCACCACGTTCGCCGCATACAGCACGCTCTCCAGCGCCACCCACGGCGCCTCCCCCGCGCTGCCACCGATGGCGCCGTTGCTGGCGCCATTGCCGGCCCCTAGCCGCTCGAAGCAGCTGCGGAGAAGCTGCAGCATGTACTGCAGCATGGCTGGCAGCCCCAGCAGCGCGGTGACGTCACGCAGAGCAGACGCCAGTTCCCGGCGCAGCTGCGGGGGCGGGGCGGGTCGGTGCAGGGGCGCGCGGGTGTGGGGCGGGCGCGAGGAGGCCAAAGTGCGCGCGAGCAAGAGGCCGTCGTAACGGTTGTGCATCTCGGAGTGTCACGTCGAGGCGGCGAGGCCAGCTCGCACTGATGGAATCGCACCCTCATGGGGGGCAGAATCCACCCATACACACATCCTGACTCGTCTGATACTTGCCCAAAAAACTGTCAAAACTGCAAAGGTTGCAATCCCACACTCGTTCATAGATGCAGGTGCCAGTCATGGAATGTTCGAAATTCAAATTTTCAATTTCAAAAAACTCACCGCTCTAAGGTCCTCTGGCAGGTCCCTCGCATCCGCAGTTGCCGCCGCCGCCGCGCCCGGCGCCAGCCGCGTCCGCGCCACCAGCGCCCCCACGAGCGCCTCCAGCACGCCGCGCTGCGGGCCCGCCGCGACGCGCGCGGCCTCGCCGCGCGGCATGGCTTGCAGCGCGGGCAGGTACGCGTCCTGCCAGAACAGCAGCGCCCCGAGCACCGCGCCGCCGTCGGGCTGCGCCAGCGCCCCCAGCAGCCGCGCCTGCAGCCGCCGCAGCAGCGAGAGCGCGGCGCCGCCGGCAACGAGCGCGGGCGCGAGCAGCGCGGCGGCGGCGGAGGAGAGGACTGAGCAAAAGGAGGCCTCGCAGGCGGCGGTCAGGCCGACGGCGCCGGCCGCGGCGGCCGCGGCGGCAACGGAGCCGTCGGGGCCTGCGGCGTCGACCACGGGCATCAGCTGCGTCTCGAGGGCGTGGAGCAACCGCTCAAGAAGAAGCTGCTGCTGCTGCTGCTGCTGCTGCTGCTGCTGCTGCTGCTGCTGCTGCGGGGCCCCGCCGCCCTCCGCCCCGCCGCCATCCTTCCCGCCGCCGCCGCGCTCCCGGCACGAATCCAAAAGAGCAACTAGGCAGTCGGCCGCCGCGGCGTGGGTGTCCCCGGCCATAAGGGCCGCGGCTGCAATTTCGAGAGCCTCAGGGTCCTCCTCTAGCCCCGCGGGCGCCGCCCCTATTTCGACGCACCACGCCTGCAGCGCCCCGCACGCGAGCCGCACCGCCGCCGCGCCCCGCGCCCGCAGCGCCGCGCACAGCAGCGGCGCGGGCCAGGGCGAGCCCCGCATCGCACGCGTGAGCGCGGGGCGGCGGTCGGGCGCCACCAGGCAGTGGCGGCTGGCGGCGGCCTCTGGCAGCATGCCGAGCACCGCCACCAGCGAGAGCGCCGCCG
>NW_014007914.1:1419-3517 GCF_000611645.1 Monoraphidium neglectum | reverse complement strand
TTCGCGAGTGGCAGGAGCGGCGGGCGCGGTGCGGTGGTGCGGCAGCTGCAGGGGTGGTTGTGGGCGGGGGCGGGCCGATGAAAGGAGCCCAGCGGGGGTCCTGGTGATGCTAGCAAGCCACCGCCGCCTCTGTGAGAGTCCACATGGGCAGGCCTTTGCGCAGTTTTGAGTGCCCTCCCCCGCTCAGCTGGTGGGCGTCTCTTGCACAAACGAATGTGTACGATACCAGCAATAATCGTATGCACGCCGCATACGGTGCTGCATCCAGTCTCCAGGAGAGCACAGTTGCTGACGGGTTGTGGGGCTGCTACCTTGTTGGCCAGCCATGTAGCTGTTTTGGAGGCGCCTCCTGTGGGTTTACACCAACGAGACGCCTCCGTTTGGCGTGCTTCACGCAAACGTGATTATTGGCCGCGGTTGCTGTTCAAAGCTGTTGTGCGCCTCGCGCCGTGCCCCGTGCCCCGTGAGTCCTGATTGTGAGTGCAAGGGACGCGGTTACAGAGTAACCCGCGCGCGCTTGCCTGGAAGCTGTGCGGGGCGGTCGGGCTGCCATGGGAACTCACGTCGTGACAGCCATATGATTGAGGCTGAATAACCCTGATAGCTCGAAGTTTTGAATCATTCCGTGCCATGCGCGCTGACAAGCATCAGGAAACGATCAACAATCGCCCTGCATCGGTCACCGGTATTTTCAACAATTACCGCACACACAATTCAAAGCGTAGAGTTGCAAGCGCATACGCGACGTCGTGCCGCCTGCTTGCGCCGGCACAATCGTGCCGCGCGATCTCAGGGGACTCTTGTACCGCCCGCACCACTAGCACCCCAAGCACACGCGCGGCCGCGGCGTGGCCGCCCGCGCAGCCATGGATCATAAAGAGAGCAGACGCCTGCTGATCGACGAAATTCCCCATGACCCGGCCGATGACGACGCCAGCGGTGCAGAGGCGGAGCACCGACCGCTCCTTTCGAACCGCCCCCCGCCCAGCGAGAACCCCGGGGCCGCGCCCCCGCCCGCCGCGGCGCCCGCGCCGACGCCGTGGCACGCAGCCGGCGCCCCACATTCATATGCAGGCGCCCCTGGCACTGCCGAGGCCGGCCCCGGGCCCTATGACGACGCGGCCGCAGCGGCGGCGTGGTCACAGCCGCTTGGCGGCAGCTGCGGGCGAGGGGAATCGATCGTGGTGTCGCTACCCCAGGAGCAGCACACGTGCCGCATATGCTTCGGTGAGCGCGACAGCCCTCGTGCGGCGGGCGCGCCCAACAGCTAGGCGGCCTCTACTTCGTGTTTGCCCCCGTCGGGTCTTCGAGCAATGAGAGCAAAAGTCAGCGCTCTGCAATGGCTGTGGCGCGCCCCGCCTCACCGCCGCCGTGCGCCTCTTGATCTTCCACGATCTCCGGAATCTGTAGATCTAGCTTCAGAAGACCCTGGCAACCCGGTGCGTGCATGGGTGGCGTGCGCTGCTCACTGCTGCGCACACTGCCAGTGCTCAGCGTGCCACCATGTGTGCTCCCCGTCCGAGGCACGCACATGGCCGCTTCGATCGAACACCCCACTCCTGCGCGCAGCCCTGCTTGCCAGCGCCCGGCCCCCCCCCTTCAATCCCCGTGCCACGACACGCACGTCGCCATGTGTATGACCGCGGCCGTTTGCGCGCCTTGTACCCCCCTCCCCCTGCCCACCCGACACCCGCCCGTGCTGCACAACCACCGCCTGCATTTGCCACCCCTCACCCTACTGGGGTGCATCCCGGCCCGACCTCACCTGACTCAAAGCGACCTCTCGATTGCACCATTTGACGCCACTCCGCCCCAACCTTGACCCACTCCTCGTATCATCCCCCCTGGGTGCAGCTTATCCTGCCCTGCATGTGCACATCACTCTGTCTCTCGCCCCTCTCCCCCACCTCCATCATCCCCCCCCCTGGCGCAGCTTGTTTCACCCCCGCACGTGTACGCCGCTCCGCACCCACATCGTGTCCCACATCGTATCCCACATCGTAACCCCCCCCCCCCGCACCCGCCGCAGCTCATTTCGCCGTGCATGTGCAGCGGGGGCTCCCGGTACGTCCACCGCCGCTGCCTCGCGCACTGGCGG
>NW_014007914.1:0-809 GCF_000611645.1 Monoraphidium neglectum | reverse complement strand
CCCACCGCCGCTGCCTCGCGCACTGGCGGGCGTCCAGCCACCGGCAGGACGCGCACTACACCTGCGAGGTGTGCCGCTTCAGGTGGGGGCACGTCCTGCGGCTGCTGTATGTGTGACACCAGCCCATGGGCCGCGGTCAAGCGCGCCCTTCGCTGCGGCGCCTTGACGGGTCCTCGCAGCAGAGCCCTGCCTTCAACCCACCACCTCCGAGGATCGTCCTCCGGCCCAAAACCTGTGCTCCTGCCGCGACCTCGTGTCTGCCTCGCAACCGCCATTGCGTCTCTGGGGTTGCAGCCACGAAGGCAAACGACATGACCACCGCCTTTTGGGACCACAATAATCTCCTCCTCAACCACAGCCACCGCTTCAAGAACCACCGCTTGCCTTGGCTCAAGCTCTTTTGACAGGGCCGTTTCACATGCAAACCTAGGATCACCCAGCCGCCGCAGTCGCGGCCGCCCTTTCTTCAAAAGCTCATCGCGGTTTCAAAATCACTCCGCGCCCTCCTGCGCCACAGGTACCGGTACACTCGCGTCTGGTGGGCGTCGATCCTCGAGTCAAATCTGACTTTGGGGCTCCTCGTGGCCGTGGTGATGTCAACGCTAGTCATCCTCCTGGGCTTCCTGCCCACGCGGGGCGGGTGCGCGGGGCGGCGTGGTGGGAGCGAGGCATGCGGGTGGGCGGGGCAAGCACAAGCAAACGCATATGTGCACGCACACATGAACACGCACGAATATACCCTCGCACTTACACACGCACACACACACACACGCGCGCACACACACACACACACACACACACACACGTGC
>NW_014007915.1:2594-3567 GCF_000611645.1 Monoraphidium neglectum | reverse complement strand
GTGCGGGTGGGTGGGTTATTGGGAGGGGGGGCCCGCAGCTTGGGGGGAGGGAGGGAGAAGGCATGGATGGGTGCGGGCAGGCTGGGTCTTTGCAGGGCCAAGGAGTCTGTATAGTCCCGCACCCGGGGCTGGACCCCGCCGGGCCGAACGGGTCCCTTGTCGAACAGTCCGACAGTGCAGGGGCGCGGCGACGGGAAGGAGCGCGGCCAGACCCGCCCGGCCGACCCGTTCACCACCCGCACACTGGAGCGGCGTGCGCCGTCGCAAATCCGCCGACCTCCCCAGCCCTTCTCTAAACCCCAGCTCACCCGCTTACTGCACCACACCCCCGCCTGCTGCTCTCACCTACCCGCGCCCAACCGGATTCTCTGGCGCGACCGCTGCCACCCCGTTTTTGCAACAGCGGCCCCTGCTGACCACGCGCACCATAGAGCTGGTCAAGTACGACCGGCTGGGGGCCGGGCAGAACGCGACTGTGGCGGTGATGAGCTTCACGGGTAGGGGGTGGGGGTGTATGGAAGGCAGGGGGTGGGGGTCAGGGGAGTTTATGGAGGGTTTTGTGTGGTAAGCCTTTCCTGGACGTGTATGCCCACACGAGCTCACACGTGTGTGTTTTTGTGTGTTGTGTGTGTGTATGTGTATGTGTGTGTGTGTGTGTGTTTGTGTGTGTGTGTGTGTGCGTGCGTGCGTGCATGTGTCATGACTTGTGTATCGAAGTGCAGGAGGGAGCATTAGGGGTGCTCCATCTGCATGTGAAGCACACTGCGTGTGGGTTGGCTGAAATGGGCCATCAGCAACCTGTCCAGTCAAGGTGCGTGCGTCTGCAAGGGTTGTGATTTTTGCAGGGGACGCAGCTCGGACGCGGTGTGGCTGAGGCGGGGCACGGTGGCGCATCGGCTGCGCAGGCAGCAGCATGCTCACGTCGATACATCTAGTTGGCGTCTTTCTGCCGCGTTTGTGGCGGGTCTCGTGG
>NW_014007915.1:1667-2340 GCF_000611645.1 Monoraphidium neglectum | reverse complement strand
CCGCCATGACTCGGCACTGACTCTCGGGCACCCTGGTTTTGTTGTGTGTGTGTGTGTGTGTGTGTGTGTATGTGTGTGTGCGCGTGTGTGGGGACATGTATTGGTGCGTACTAAGACTTTGTGTCCCAAGGTGTGTGTGTGTGTGGGGGCGCATCCATGTGTGTTGTACTGCCTCCCACACAATCCGCCGCTGCTGCCAGAGACTCCCGTCACTGCAGGCCACTCCATGCGAAACCACCCCCGCTTATGCCTTGCCCCCGTGTGATGCCTCCCCCCCTCCAACACACACACGTGCGCGAACGAGCGCACACACGCGCACACATCCACCAGGACCACCCAACCGCACCTTTGAACCCTACACTACCGTACTCGCGACCCTTCCCCGCCCCCCAAAAATCACGTGCGTCCCCCTGTCCCCTTGCCTAAATACACTCGCGAACCCCTCCCCCACCATGAAAATACACCCACCCTCGAAAGGCTACGACATTGAGGACGCTATTGTCATGAACCGCGCCTCCCTGGACCGCGGCTTCGGCCGCTGCATTGTCATGAAGAAGTACGGCACCGTGCTCAAGCGCTACCCCAACCGCGCGCGGGACCGCATCGTGGCGCCGCAGCCGTCGGGTAGGGGGGCGGGCGCGCGGGCACCTGCGTGCGTGGCGCGCAACCGCCC
>NW_014007915.1:0-1263 GCF_000611645.1 Monoraphidium neglectum | reverse complement strand
CCGCCCCTCTCCCCTCTCCCCATCTCCCCATCTCCCGTCTTCCTCGACCCCCGGCCCTGGACGCCCCCACCCTGCCGGCCGCCCTCGCTTGCTGCGGCGTCCCTCACGCCCGCCCCTCATTCCATCCGTTGGGAGGGGCACGCGGCTGTTCTCCAGGGATTCTCTGAGCCACGGCTGCCTGCCTGCCTGGGTCACCTGCGGCCTCGAAGCCAATGAACGCCATGATGTCCCACCACCTCGCGGCCAACAACCCCCGCTACAAAACAGCCAGAACCCGTTACAAGACTCTTTCCTTCACAAACCCCTCGAACGAAGCCTTGTTTTTCACCCATCTTCCCTTGACCGAATCCGATGGCGCGCCCCCGTCTCCTCAACCCCTCCGCGACGGCCGCCCCCCAGGCGTGACGGGGCGCGTCCCCGAGCGGCTGCACGTGCTGGACAGGGACGGCCTCGCGCGCCCCGGGGAGTTCATCCGGCCGGGGGACGTGTACATCAACATGCAGCGCCCCACCAACACCCGCGACCCCCTGCCCGCCGTCATGTGAGGCGGAGAGCCGCGGCGGCGCGCCGCGGGCCGAGCGGCCTGTTGGGCGGGCCGAGCGTGGCGGCGCGTCAGGGAGTGGGGGGGAGGGGGAGGGGGCGCCGGCGGCGTGTTGCTTGGGAAGCTGCGCAGGCGGCGGGCGTAAGGTGTCGCCCCCTTTGACCGGGCCCACCCGCATGACACATCGTGATGGCGCCTCAACCCCTCGCCCCTGACCACGATCGACACCACGGCCCCCACCAACACAACCTCCCTGAACCCTGAACCCTTAAACCTTTAACCCTGGACCCCCACCCCCCCACCCAGTGACGAGGCCAAGTTCTTCCGCCCCTGCCCCATGAGCTGGAAGGGGCCCCCGGGGGAGCAGTGTGTGGTGGACAAGGTGCAGGTCACAAGTGAGGGCCCCGCACACCATACACACACACACACACACACCAACACAAACACTCGCCTGGCGCCCCAATGTGACGCATATTAGGGGGCGATTTTCCTGCTGGGTGCTACCTCCAACGCTCCGCACGTGCCCTCTGCGGCGGCACATGCAGAGTGTTGGATGCAGCACCCAGCAGTGCGGCGGTGAGGGTTGCGTCTGGTGCTGACTGGCGGCTGCGTGGGCCGCGCATCCCGACGTGCTGGCGCGAACCAGGGACCAGCGGCGCCCCCAGCGGCGTCCTCCCACCCTCATGAGTCACCGGCTCAAGATCCCGCCCAGCCACACGCCC
>NW_014007916.1:0-2910 GCF_000611645.1 Monoraphidium neglectum | reverse complement strand
GGTGATGATGCAGCGCTTCAACACCGACCCCAAGTACTTTGTCTTCATCCTGTCGACGCGCTCCGGCGGCGTGGGCATCAACCTCACGGGGGCCGACACCGTGGTGTTCTACGACAGCGACTGGAACCCCGCCATGGACGCGCAGGCGCAGGTGGGAGGTGGGGGCCGCGAGGGCGCGCGACCACGCGCGTGTGGGGCTGAAGGCGCGTCCCACCGCGCTCTCCCGCGAACCTGACCCGCGCTCGTCCCCGGGCGCCCGGTCTTGGGCCAGTTCTTTGTATGCGCTCACGCAATTACTTGCGCACATTCACACACACACGCAAACACACACACGCACGCACACATGCACACACACACACACTCTCTCACATTCATACACACACAAACACACACATACGCGCGCACACACACACTCACATGCACAGGCACAGGCACAAGCACACGCACATACGAACATATCCACACACGCACACAAACAGACACCCACAACAACACCCCACACGCCCCCCCCCTTCCGCAGGACCGCTGCCACCGCATCGGCCAGACGCGCGAGGTGCACATCTACCGCCTCATCAGCACCAACACCATAGAGGAGAACATCCTGCGCAAGTCCGACCAGAAGCGCCAGCTGGACTGGCTGGCCATCCAGTCCGGGGCGTTCAACACCGAGTTCCTCGCGAAGGCCATGGCGGGTGCGCGGGAGGGGGGGAGGGCGGCGGCGGGGAGTTGCGTGCGCAGGGCGGCTCGGGCGCAGCGACGCGCGCGGCCGAGTGCAGCGGTGACAGAACGGTGAATGCAAAGGAACAGCCCGGCCTCTCCCGGCTTGACGCTCGACCGCTGCCCCCTAGACCCCCTCGCCCGGTGCGGGTGCCGGCGCCCCTCATTTTGCGCACCGCCTTCCCACCCATACCCACCAACCCGGCACACACTCACGGCACGCCCCGCCCGGACCCTTCATAAACCAACCACAAATCCGTCACAGACGCGGCCGGCGGCAGCAGCATGACGGGCGGCATGTCCCTGGACGAGGTGCGCGCCGCATTCCGCAACGCGGAGGACGAGGAGGACGGACGCGCGGCGGCAGCCGCGGAGAAGGAGGTGCGCGAGGGGGGGGCGCAGCGGGGGAGGGGCGGGGCGCCCCAGGCGGCGGGGCGGCCCTCGGCTGGGGCGTGGGTGCACGCGATGCGACGAGCCAGCCGTGCGTGCAGGGCAAGGCGAGGCGCGTCATCCCTGGGGGGCGTTCGCCGCCCCTGCGGTGGGTCGCTGGAAGCGCACGGGGCAGCCGCCGCAGGCGCCGCCGCACATGGAACCGCCGTTGAAAACGCCGAAACCGCCGAAACCGCTGAAACCGCCGTGCCAGGTGGCGGAGGAGATGGAGGAGTTCACGAAGGACCCGCCGCCGCCGCCCGTGGGGGAGGAGGCGGAGGGGGACGACGACGAGGGTGCGGCACAGGGAGGGGGGGATTTGAGGCGCGGGGCGGGGCGCCCGGGTTGACCTGGGGCAGCCTGAGTCAACCCTGGGGACGCCGCTTTTGTGGGGGGTGAAGACCGTTGCGGTTTCTGATGTATGAAGGCGTTGGGGCCGGGTGTACAACGCTGCCGTGAGGGCGGGGCTGGGGCTGACGTCACCCGCGTCGTACGTGCTGCCCCCTCTCCGCGACAGGCGACGGCGCGGCGCGCGCCGGGACGCCCTCCGCCTCGCGGCCCTCCACAACTCCCGGCCCGGGCGCGCGCGCGACGCCGCCGGCCGGTGCCGCGGCCGGCGCCACGGCTGCGGGTGAGTCGACGAGCCGGGGCCGCGGGCCGCTCTGCTGCCCTGCCGTCGCGCGAACTGGCAATGGAGTCCTTTCGTCGTGTTGTTTTTGTGCACGCACACGTTACGTCCTTGCTGCCATTCCAAACGCCTTGAATACCAAGTGCGGCGCCAGAACGGAGGCAATCCACCCACCTGCCGCCCGGCCCCCGCCTGACCGCCTCTCCCCAACTCTGTCACTGCACCGAGCAGCGGCGGGCGACGGCGGCGACGAGGACGCGCGCGCGCTGATGAGCGACATGGCGGCGCAGCTGGGCGTGGCGGGCGGCGGTGGCGAGGGCGCGGGGGAGGGTGACGTGCTGAAGCGGCTGAATGACAGCCTGCGGCCCGTTGAGCTCTATGCTGTCAGGTGGGCGGGGGGGTTGTTGTGTGTTTTGTGTGTGTGTGTGTGTGTGTGTGTGTGTGTGTGTGTGCGTGTGCGTGCGTGCGGGCACGTGTGCGCGCAAGGGTGGGCTTGTTGGCTGGGGGATAGTGGGTGCGTGTGAGTGTGTGTGTGTGTGTGTGTGTGTGTCTGAGAGAGGGGGGGGCTAGGGGAGAAAACAGTTTTTGTGTTTTTGTGTCGGTGTGCAAGGGAGTGTGTGTGCGGAGGGGCGTGTTTGTCAGTCCATGCTCGCACACCACCCTGCACAGCGCCCACCACTATCAACCCCTTGAACCCCACACGCTCACACCGCTGGGCGCACCCCGTCACACACACACACACACACACACACACACACACACACACACACACACACACACCATCAGGCACGTCGAGGCACAGCGCGGCGTGGACGTCGAGGCGGCGGCCAACGCGGCGGTGGAGGGCATCAACCGGGAGGAGTGGCAGCTGGACGCCATAGAGAAGCGCAAAGAGCAGCAGGCACGCGCGCGCGCTGGCGCACCATCAAACGCGGCGGCTGCAGGGCGCAGCCTGGGGGCCAGGGTGCCGCCTGTTTCTGTCTGGGTGGCGCACGGCCGCGACGTCGCGTCTGATTCCCGCTCCGGCCCGCCGAACTGCCTTCCTTTGCATCCCTTGCGCCCCTCAGTCCCTCCGTCCACCCACCCGTTCATCCACCCACCAACCCTAAACGCCAACCGCCCGACCACCCCCCACC
>NW_014007917.1:0-2912 GCF_000611645.1 Monoraphidium neglectum | reverse complement strand
GGGGTGTGAGGGGTGCACGTGGGGGCATGGGGAGGAAGGGGGGGCGTGCTGCGCAGCTGGGGCCGACGCCGGGAAGGGAGTCATGCTTGAGGTGGCGCCGGCGGCAGCATGGGTTATGGATGCAGCTGTTGACTGCTGAGGTTGCGACATTCAGCCCGGGTTTCAAATAGGGCAGAGGGACACGGCGTGGTGAGCGCATGGGTTGCTCAAGAGAATGTTATATGAGTTGATGGTGCCCACCATGAACACGCCGAGGTACTTGTACTCGGTGAAGAGGAAGGAGTTGGAGCCCTCGCTGATGGCCTCCTGGATGTCCGCGGCCTTCTGGACGATCTGCAGGGGGTGAGTCATGACGGGCCGCGGCGGGAAAGGCGGTTTCGCATGGTGGGAAGTGGAAAAGACGGAGTTGCACGCGGGGCTAGCCAAGGGCTGTGGCGAAAGGGGGAACGGGGGGCGCCCATGGTGGCGTGATGAAGGAGTGAAGTGCGTGCGGCAGCAGCGCAGTTGGGGCCCGGTGGGCGTGGAGGCGCAGCGGCGGCAGCACCTGATCCTACATCCAAGCCTCGCACGACTATAACGAGACTGCCAGAATCATGTTCGGCGCGTCGCACTGGGGTGAATCGGTCCCTGGCCCAGCCGCCCGTGCTGCTGATCTGGCGCGGATCACACGGTTGCATCCACGTGGCCGCGCTGACACCGTGGTTTCGAATACATGGCAACATATCCTCATGCCTCACCTCATCGTCGCCCCTCTGCTCCTCCTCCAGCAGGTAGCTCCGGCCGTTCTGGCTGGACACCACGCTGCCGCCCGCGACCTTGATGTTGGCCACACGCTTCCACAGGATCAGTGCAAAGATTACGCCGACGGCCGAGGCCGTCGGGATCAGGATATTCGGCCACAGGTCAGAGATCATGGCGAATGTTTGGCCCCCGGGCCCGTGTTCCTCTCAAGGAGTCCTGTTGTGCAGCTAACCAACTGCACACGGTTCGGAAATGGCTTTTCAGCCCCACACCAGGCTGATCACCGCCCGCTGCCGTCGACGGCTGGCAGTAACTAGGTGACGCGCAGTTGCCGCTCGTGCCCGCGATGCACTGCATTGTGAAGCGGAACACAGCAGAGCGCGCTGCATCCCACTCCAGTGAGAACCACCCCGCATCACTAATTACAACTGCCCGCTGGCTCGGCAGTGGTGCGGGAGCCACCAGGCATCCACCAGCGGTTGTCAAGCAGTTGTTCTAGGCCACGCAAGGCAGCAAATGCAGGGGTTCTCTGAAGCGGCCAGGCAACCCCAGGAGCCGCGCAATTTTTGCATCAGACGCAGGCGCACCCAGTCGCCAATACAATCACCCTTTACCCCCCCCCCCCGCCCCCACGGCCAACCTGGGCCGCTGCTGCGCCAATGCCAAGCTGGGCACGGCGGCTCTGCACGACCGGCGGCCGCTGTCGTTCCATGGCGTTATGGCGCGAAGCATGCGAGCCTTTTGACGCCGGCCGCGATTGTAACATCACTTTGAAAACCAAAACCCGCTGCGAACCCAATGTGGAGATATGCTAACCTGAACGCAAAATTACCAACTAAAGCTATGACTTGCCATACAAATAGCACCAATTCCATTCAACGTTGCAACTGCAACACAGCGTGCATCTGCGTGCTCACACTCCAGTCCCAACACAGGTCTAGCCGCGCACCGCCGACACATACACAGGCGCAAACTCCCCCGCTGCCTGCTGCAGCCTCACCAACCCCTGCCCGTGTGCCTCAAGCGCCGCCGCAAACAGCCGCGCCGCTGGCAGCCGCCCGCCCCTTCCGGGCGCCAGCGAGGCCAGCGCCACCGGCGCCAACTCAGCGTCGCCGTCGCCGTCGTCGCCGCCGCCGCCGCCGCCGGCCGCCCGCTGCGCTTGCAACACGGCGCCCTGGAGCGCCGCCGCGCGAGCGCCAGCTGCGGCCGCCGCCGCCGCTGCCGCCGCCGCCGCGCCCTCGCTTGATGCAGCCGCCCCTGGGCTTCCAAACTCATCATCAATTCCGCAAACCAGCTCCTCGCTGGCCAAGGGGGCTGCTGCCGCCGCGGCCTCCCTATCTTCCACCTCCCACGCCGGCGACTCCTCATACCCTGGCGGCTCCCAGGCACCCGCGGCCGCGTCTGCCCCCAGGGATTCCGGTCCCACGCCCGGTTGCCGCCCCGTCTCCTCACCGCGCCGCCGCCGCTTCAGCCCCGCGCCGTCCCCGTCGTCCCCGCCTCCCCCCTCCTCTCGCCGCCGCCGTCCGGCGGCCTTGCCAAGATGCTCGGCCGCCGCGCCCGGCGGGAGCAGCAGGGCGCGGCAGATCTCAGGCGGCACCCAGCACGGCACTAGCATCGCGGCGCCGCCACCGGCACTGCCGCCGCTGCCTGGTGTCACCCAAACCCGGTCGAACAGCCGGCCCATGCCCCAATCCTGGGCCGCATCTGAAGGCTCCACCACGCCTGCCACCGCGGCACCGCGCTCGCCGGCCGCCCCCCCGCCGCCGAGGCAGGCCTCCTGCGCCCCTCCCGGCGGGCGGGCCCGGCGGCGGGCCGCGGCGGCGGCGCGGTCTGTGAGGAGTGGGGAGCGGTCCAGCAGCAGGGCGCGCACCTGCCAGTGTGTGAGAGCCGCGGCGTTTTGGTGTTAGGAGGCGCCGGCCGGCAACGCACTAGCAGCGCCTGGATGATTGCTCATGAGCTTCAAAACGGCACGCATGCAGGCGCACGTATGACTGAGCTTTGCGCGGCCGCCAGCACAGCACCCCCGCGGCCTCGCCCCCGCACGCTGCAAAATGCCTCGCTGCTGAGAGCTCACGCCCATGGCAGCGCGCCGCTCCGACCGGCCCCTCACTCCCCGCACCTCGGCCGTCGGGATGGTGGTCTGCGGCACCCCCTCCCGCGTTGCGTCAACC
>NW_014007918.1:0-2912 GCF_000611645.1 Monoraphidium neglectum | reverse complement strand
GAGCAGGGGGTTGTGGCTGCCTGTCGTCAATCCGAGATTACGGCTGCAGTGCCAGGGCGCAAGCAGTGTTTTTTGGGGGGGTGGGAGACTGGGATGGACGCAGTGACGGCCGCTTAACTTGTTGGATTTTCTGGCTTGACGGCAGCGGTGCGGTTGGGGTGTGTTGCCTTTTATCATCCCAAGCCACCCCATCCCTGCACTGCCAATCCCACCCCACTCATTCCAGCCCACCCCCACCCCAATCTTCCCAGCCCATCCCCACCTCTCCTCCCTCCACCCCCAGCCCAAACCCCCCACCATTTGCCACAACGAGCCCACCGACCTTTAACCTTCCATTGCGCAACCCCTGTCTCCACCTTCATCCCCCCACCCCCACCCCTCTCCACCGGGCAATGTGCACCCCTCAGGCCGATGTACGAAGTCTTGCGGTCACTGGACAGCCTGAGGGGCGCCATACTGCCGTCATCAGAGCGCAAGATCCAGGAGGTGAAGGCGAAGGGCCACAGGCGGCGCCCAGATCTAGATCCTGATCGCAGCCTCACTACTGCGACCTGAGGAAGCTTTTGGGGGGGCGCGGGGTGGAGCTCTGCATGCATCTTTCGCGCACAGCCACTTTCGGCAAGTTTGCAGGACGCCCCTTGCATTCTTCCTCACCCTGCTGACACGACTCAACCGCAGGTGCACTGCTTGCTTGCCCCCACCCTGACCCGCCAAACCGCAGTGCAAGATGCTGTTTGATTCCCACGTCGACGCCAACACGCTGGTCCAGAACCTCGAGGTGGGGGGCGGGGAGGGGGGGGAGAGAAAAGGGGGTCTGCAGGGGGTGAGGGGGATCTGCGGGTCCGCTTTCAGGGCACGCAAAGGCTGGGGTCACAACCACCTCCACCCGGTCGGGCGCAAGGAAGCCACAGCATCTGCTCGTCCAGCTGAGGAGTGCACTCCTCCCCCACATTTTAATCCTTCCCCGAAACCACGTCCTCGGAGCGAGCCGCGACCTGCGCTCCTGATGGCCAACCGGTCAAACCCCCGGTCAAACGTCGGTCAAACACCGGTCAAACCTCGGTCAAACTCCCCGTACTCCAGGCCAGCGAGCTGCTTGATGCGGGCCGCGTGACCCCCAAGATGTTCTCCTATCAGATCAAGTCCATGTGCCTCAGGAACCCCCAGACCATCGTGCTGCCAGAGGTGGGGTCATCTGGCGTTTGGTGGCCTCAGCCTGCAATAGGCGCATGCGTGCAGGCACCAGTTGGGGACGGCTGTAGAACAGAAAAGCATAACTGCAGCAAAACCGCCCAGCCCGGCGCAGCGAATCGGGGCCCGTCTACGGCTCTCGCCGTAATTGGGGGGCGTCGTTGGGGCTTTTGTGGAATTATCGTTGCGCCGCGTCCCCAGCGGAGGAGGCTCGAATCGTGACAACCCATTCCCCCGGCCCATGCTGCCCGCGGCGCGTGCTCATAGCAGCGTGCCGTACGGGCTGCGCCGCGCCTTGCAAGCTCGTGCCCTTGGCGATGTCAAACGTCCTCCCCCGCCTGCCCCCGGCCCCCCATCTGGCCAGGCCACCGACTCGCGTGTCCTGCTGGCCGCAGACGCGGTGAGATGGGGAAAAGCGACGTCTCTCACGCATTCACGCGCAGCCGGGCCCGATCAAAGTCCTGGAATTGTCGGGTGTCGTCCCGTCCCGTGCACACTCTGGCCAATGCGTTGCTGCTCCGTCAAACCCGACGCGATGCGAGCGTTTGCTGCACCCCTTGCGGCATCATCGTACTCTTTTACTCATTCGTGGCGTCGCAGCCCTGGACTTATCGTCCTCACCACCTCCAAACCCTGTATGCAATCCAACCCTGCACTCAATTCAATCCCCTGACAATTTCAAGTCCACACCATTCACCCTAGCCTACACACCGTGCAACCCCCTGCATAATCTATTACTCAGGTGACGTCCCGCGGCCTGGCCAAGGTGGTGCTGCTGGGTGACCCGGCCACAGTGGAGAACGAGGCCAGGAAGGCCGGCGCTGACATCAGCGGCTGCGCAATAGTGGACCCCCAGGTGGGGTGGCTGGGTTTGTGTGTGTGTGTTTGTGTGTGTGTGTGTGTGTGTGTGTGTGTGTGTGTGTGTGTGTGTGTGTGTGTGTGTGCGCGCGCTCGCGCGTGCGTGCGTGTGCATGCGTGTGCGTGTGTGTGCGTGCGTGCGCGCGCGTTCGTGCTGTGTTTTGTCGACATGCACCTCGCACCCTGCCACAAATCAGCCGTCCCACGTTTGGTCGCGCGTCCGCCCGGTGCGAGTCCCTCGTTGCTGTGAGCCGCGAGCAAGCCCGGATTCACGCCGCCCGACCAGCCCCCCCTCCCGCCCCTCCTCCAAAACCTCCCGTCGTGCCCGCCCCAACCCCCTCCCCGCCCACCAAACGTGTTCAGAATGCGGCCAACCTTGACAAGTACGTTGACGCCCTGGTGGAGGCGCGGCGCAAGAAGGGCATCAGCAGGGAGGCAGCCATGGACCAGGTGGGGCCGGGTGATCTGCGTGATCTGGGATCTCTACCTGATCTGTGTGAACCAGGCGACCCGCACCGTTTTGAGCCCAACGCCGGCAATACTGGGGCGCACTGGAACCCCCATTTTGGTTTCTTCTTCTACCTACAGTATCCACAAAGCCCGCAGGACTGCCAGCTGTACTCAACCAACATCATCAGTATGGTCGTTCCACTTCCGTTCGCAGGTCAAGGGCGACTGCAACGCGTTTGGCGTGATGATGGTCGCCACTGGCGACGCCGACGGCATGGTCAGCGGCGCAATGCACACCACGGCCGCCACCATCCGCCCCGCCATGCAGGTGTGTGCTGCGGCGCACGCGCGCGCAAGCGGAGGCAACCTCAGGGCTTGGCGGATGCGTGGCGCAGCGACGCACGCGCTCCCCC
>NW_014007919.1:1149-3401 GCF_000611645.1 Monoraphidium neglectum | reverse complement strand
GACCGGTAGGTGGGGAGGGGGTGGGGCGATGCCGCGTGGCGTGCGGCAGCAGGCGGCGCCGCTGAACTGCGTCGGGTGCAGCTCAGTCTGCGGGCCGTGCGCCGCGCTCTTTGGGGTTGGATGCACGCGCCTTGGCACATGGTTCCGGCCTGCTTGCTTTTGAAGCCGGGAGACAACTCCGCAAACGCACGCGATGCGCCGCTGTTGGCGAGCGCAAAACCAGCAGGGAAGGCGCAGTGCGGCCCACGCCCAGCCCGCCATTCTCCCACTCTCCTTTCCGCACGCCGCTCCCCCTTCGCCCCCATCAAGCACCCCATTTACGTAACCCCCACCCCTGGCTCTCAACACCCCCGAAACCACCGCGCTCACTCCCTTCAAAAACAGCCGACCTATGGTTACACAGCCGACGGCGCGCAGCTGCTGGGGCGCGAGACGGGCCGCGGCCAGACCCTGGCGATCTACCCGGCCAGCGGGGAGTTCCTCACTAAGATCGAGGCCGCAGGCACCGGGTGCGCCGACAGACGGGCGGGCGATATTCGATACGATCTGATTTGATCTGATCCGAATTGATCTGGCGCACGCAGGGGTGGTGTGCAAGGGGCTGTATTATTGATGTTGTCATTCTAGGGGGTCACGGCGAGCGGCGAGCGGGGGCAGGGTCGAGCCGTACTTCGACGAATGGCGTGGCCGCAGAGGCGCCCTCTGCTGGGGCGGACGGGAGGCGGGCGGCAGGTGGTGCTTGCGGCCGCGCGCAGAGGGTTGTGCCAGGATCAAGCACCCCTGACATTTGTCACAACACAACCGCTCTGACCCCCCCCCCCCCCACAAACACTTCAGCTCCCAACCCCCTACACAAACACACACACACACACACACACAAGTAAACACACGCACACTCTCTCTCTCTCATAAACACACTCACACACACACTCTCTTTCTCCCTCGTCCCCGCAGCTGCGTCGAGTACCTGAAGATCTCCACAAACGGCGTCCGGTCCGTCCAGGTTGGCAAGCCGGTCGCCAAGGCCGTCTCCTTCACCGCGCCCGGCGGCCTCGAGCTCTTCGCCCTCAAGGGCTTCTACGGCGCCGGCTGCGCGGGCCCGGCGGTGCAGTTCATCTGGGGGACTGAGAAGTGCGAGGAGAAGAAGGTCGTAGCCGCAGTGCCGCTGCCCGCCGCGCCGTCGCCGGTGAGGGGGCGGGGTATGGGGGCCCCAAAAGGGCGTCAGGGCTGGCGCTCGGGGGTTGGCCTCATCAGAGGCTGTGTATGAAGGACAGTCATTTCGGAGAGATCCATGGGACTGCAATCTGGATCAAGCTAAACAGGGTTTTGCCAGATACCTAACAGCGACAGACCAAAAGCACACGCGCCAGCGCGGACCCTCCAAAAGCCTGGGGCGCACAGGCGGGCCGCTTGGCGCGGCGGCAGCCTCCTTCTTGGAGGGCCGACGCAGAAAGGCGGCCCACCAAGCGGCAATTGATATCGGCTTGATGGGCCGGGAGCTCTGCAGATCGCGCGCGTCGAGCTGACGCCGTTCACGCCCCGGGCCCCTTTCTGCACACCCGCTCGTCAAAGGTGCCGACGCCTGTGCCTGTGCCCGTGCCGACGCCTGTGCCTGTGCCCGTGCCCACGCCGGTCCCGGTGAGCCGCGGGCGGGCGCGCCGCAGCCTCTCGCATTGGCTCGAACAGCGCCACCACTTCAACCCAGGGCGCCCGCCGCATCCCCTTCTGCCATGGGTTATGCGCGGGCAGCTGGACGCGGCTTGCAGAAACAAAGCAATTGCAATGGCCCGGCCCGTGCTCCTACTCCTGGTACTGGCAGTCCCCCACTGGCGTTTTTCTTGCCCTCTCACCCGACCCCCACCTCATCCCCTCCGCCTGCACAGGTGCTGGTCCCGAGCCCGGTGGCACTGCCCGTGCCAACCCCCAGCCCCGTTCCGGTCCCGGTGCGCACTGTGCACTGAGGCCACCGCTCCCGTCCCCCCGCGCAAGCCCTTGGCGCGGGGCTGCCGTTTGAAGCCCCCGGCCCTCTGCCTTTTGGAGCCCCCTGCTGCATCAACCTCAACGCGCCGCTGTCGTCTCGCACCCGTGACGGCTCGAGCGCATCAACATCTACGGCCCGCATCCCTGATACTATCTCATAACATCCGCAGGTGCCTGTGCCCACGCCGACGCCCTTCGAGGTGCCCGTCCCGAAGCTCGTCCCGACCCCCACCCCCGTCCCAGTCCCCACCCCGGTCCCCGTTCCAGTGCCC
>NW_014007919.1:0-661 GCF_000611645.1 Monoraphidium neglectum | reverse complement strand
CCCAGCCGCGCTCCCACCCGTTCTCGCGCTGGCGGGGCCCGCCGGCGCCCCTCGTGGGCAGCTGCCGCGCACCTTCATGCGTGGAATCCTGCACGCATCCTGGCGGGACCTCCCCGTTCCCCCTGCCCTGGGGCATCGATGCACCTCGGTGTGCTTGCCTGTTTGTTTGCCCCTCTCCGCCTCCTTCCTGCACACGCCTTTCTCCAATGGGCTCCACACAAACTCACCCCTCAAAAACAAATCCAGTCCCCCTCGTTTCAGCACTCTCACGAATGCTCACACACCGCGCGGCCCCGCACGCAACGCGTTACTCCTCTCATCGTCAATCCTCAGAACGTCTACTTCTACGGCTTTGCCGGCCTCGCCTGCGACCTCGACACGCTGACCGTCGTCGCCGGCGGCTACACCCAGCCGTCCCCCTACCTGGGACAGCCCTGCACCGACCTCGGGCCGTCGACGTGCGTCCAGAAGCCGAAGCAGGACATTGGATACGGCAAGCTCGGCAAGTTTGGCAAGTTTGGTCGCAAGCTCGCGTCCAAGGATGCGTCTGCCGGGCTGCTGCCCGTGCTGCCATACCTCGGGAAGGCCGACGCGGTCGCGCCCGTGGAGCTGAAGCGCTGGGCGGAGTGCATCTGGACGGTGTGCGTGTACGACGCGGCGG
>NW_014007920.1:0-2915 GCF_000611645.1 Monoraphidium neglectum | reverse complement strand
CCAATGAGGGGCTCGCGGGCGTCGTGACGGATGATATTGAAACACTAGACGTGCGGATAAAGAATATGTGCCTGCATTTGTCGGGCGCTACAAATTGAGTGCAGGCCCTTGTTCGCGCACCCTGTGTTGACCCCGGGCCGGCCGCATCATGGTTTCTGGCGAGGCCCTGTGGCGCTTTCTGTGCCAAGCTGCCGTCAAGTCCCCGCTCGCCAGCCCGGCAAGAGGACCCCTCTATCACACCGCTACGCACACACCCATGTGCACGCGCCCCGCCGCCGCCCGCGCAGGCCTGGCGAGGCGGCCAGCTGGTGGACGCTGGCGGCGCGCTGCCAGGCGCGGCGCGACGTGCTGCTGGGGTTTTACGACATCCCGCAGCGCATCGACCAGCCGCTGAGGACCGTCATCAACCCTTTGGGGATGGAGGTGCGCGCCAGGCGGGGGGGCGGAGGGTGCGGCATGGGTGGTCTGGTGATGGAACACCCAGTGGCCTGTAGGATGGGCGGTGGGGAGGGTCCTGGGTAGGGGCATTACCTTTTACAAATGTGCAATGCGGCTCAGCCCACCAGATCATAGGGGTGTGCCAATAACATGAGCATGTATTGCGTGCGCCAAGGCGTGAAGTATGCCAGGGTACGCAGCGCACCTCCGTCTGGTTGCTCAGCTCACTGTCGCTGCAGTGCTGCTGACATAAAAACACTGCCTCAAGTCTTCTTGTAATGCATGCACAAGATTTTGAAGCGGCCGAGGCTTGATCTGAGGGGGACTGATTAAAATTCAAACGACCCCGCAGGAGCGCTGCGCGCCGCGCGTCTGGACGAACGGCGAGGGCCGCCTGAAGTTCATCGTGCTGCGCGCCGCCAAGCACTGCCGCCGGAAGAACAAGGGGCACAAGCACCGCGGCGGCAGCCACGGCAGGGGCGCGCACGGCGCCGGCGCCGGCGACAACGACGGCGGTGGCGGCAGCGGTGGAAGCGGGGGTGGTCGGGCGCATGACCATGCTGAGGAGCTGGCGAAGACGCAGCAGGCGCGCTGGGTCGCGGCGCGCAGCGGCGGCGGCAGCGGCGGCGGCGGGAGCGTGGGCTCGAGTGCAAGTGGCAGCGGTGGCCACTCGAGCGCGTCGAGCGTTGGGTCTGTGGGGTCTGGGACGACTCTGGTGGAGCACGGCGGCGACATGGGGGTGGCGGGACACAGGTAGTCAGACCTCTCTAGAGCATGTGCAGCAGCATGCAGGCCCACGAAGCGATCCTGCAACTCGTATCGCCCTTGCGCTTATGAGCAACATTGTTTACAGGCGTCTTCTTTGTGTGTGCCTGAGAGCCGATGGCACAACCACGGCCGCATAGCCACATGCCGGCACGAGCCGACACCGGCGCCCGCCATTGCAAGATGATGGCTGCAGTGCGTCGCGACGCTTGCTTGTAGTTCGACAGTGTCTGGTTCTGTCTGTTCTGGGATGCAGCTGTTCTGAGATAACGCACAGCATCATCACGGCTGCTGCAGCAGCCGCCCTGCCACGTCCTGTCTGGTGGGTGGTGAGGGGATTCCTGCCACATCACAAGGAAAGCACCCCTTTTCAATCATGCGCCCTTGCGTTGTGGAAAGTTGTTGGTGGCTGCGCATGACCTCAGAATTTCCGCCTCATGCCGCCAATCACCAGTGTAATGCCGCTCTGAGGCCGACCATACCAGACCGACACCTCTTGGTCCTGCCATCCACAACCGCGGCCGGCTTGCCACGCACGTCTGCCAGTGCGGCCCTGCAAGCACTCCGAGAGGCGAATTACAAGCAGCACACTACCCCTGCTCTCTTGTTGCTCGCTGCCAAGCGCTGTCCCGCCGCCTGTGAGTGCCCGTGAGATTGGTAGTATTAGTAGTCGTGGCAGGTGGCTAGCTGCGAGTGCGCCTTTCGCCCCGCACGCCTTTCGCCCCTCACCACCCCAAGCGCCAATCCCAAAAGACATGCAATTACTAAGTGGAAAAGCTTCAATAATTCATATCGCAAGGGCAGGCTCCACCCCCTTTTTAGCGGTTTGGCGCCCGAGGCAGCGGTCTCGCCTGAGTGGCACGCAGCAACTTATCAATCTATCAACATGGTGACCGACTCACAGCTCAAGGAGCGGCTGGCGGTCCTGCTGGCAGAGAGTGATCTGCAGACAACTACAGGTACAGCGCCGCGCTGAATGGGGCACACCTGTGATGTTATAAAAGACCTAATATTGCTATAACGCGCAGAGAAAATGCTGCGGAAGAAGCTCGAGGAGGAGTTTGGAGAGGACCTCTCAGGCAGGAAGGAGCTGATCCGGGAAGAGGTGGGCCGTTGCGAACGCATATGAATTATGAATTTTGTAGTCTTGGCACTCTCAGAGGGTGACATTGCTGGTCTGCGCTGCAATGCACACAGCAGCGCCTGCCCGGTCGCGCTTTCGCACGGCGCTTCTGAGCTTCCATGGCACAATCCTGCTGGTCAGATGCTGATGGCCCAATCCTCCCCTGACACGCGCTGTACGCAGGTCACCGCTTTCTTGGTGGCAAGCCAAAAGGACGATGGGTGCGTGGCGAGACGACCATTGAGGCCGTTGCGCTGACGCACAGCCTGCTTGGCGGCAGCCGGCAAACCCAGCCGAGGCCAGCCTGGCCTTAGCCAGCCAAGGCTAACATATGAAATACATCACAGATGAGATGTATCCCTTATGATTTTTGAGTTGTGCGCGTGCCATGCACGTCTCGTGGCAGCCGCCGCACTGACACGAGCGCCACGCACCACGCGCTGCAGGGACGGCAGCGGCAGCGGCGAGGAGGAGGAGGAGGAGGAGGCAGGCGCGCGGCGTGGCGGGGGAGGAGGGTTTTCAAAGAAGACGTGCGTGCTGTCACAGGAGATGCAGGCATTCCTGGGGGTCGAGCGGATGCCACGGACAC
>NW_014007921.1:0-2916 GCF_000611645.1 Monoraphidium neglectum | reverse complement strand
CCCCCACCCCCCAGGTTCCAGCTGCGCTGCGTGCTGGCGCAGCCAGTGGTGGTGCTGCACCCCAACACGCTGCTGCGCGGCAGCATGCGGCTGGTGGCGCACGAGCGGCAGTCCTACTCAGTGTCTGTCGTGCTCACGGGGCCGCCCCTGCAGCCGGGCGGGCCCCCGCAGCAGGTGATGCCCGGGCTGACGCTTCGATCTTGTCACCGCGGGCCGTCTGGCGTGCCCCTTGGCAGGCGAATGAGAATCGCACTAGAGGGTGCTGCCTGGCATCCGAGGCAGCCGGGACAGGCATGTGCTGGCGTCTGGTTGGTTGCCCGATCCATCTGGTCCGCCCTCCTGTCGAGCACCCCCTCCTCACACCCCAGGGGGTGCAAATGGTGTACCGCCCGGCCGACGCGCTGCCTGACTCCGCCCCCGCCCCTCCATCCCAACCCCGCCTCCTGCTGCCGTCACCGCCATTAGTCAACCGGGCGGTACGATCTGAAGGAGCCTTACTACCGCCAGCTGACTAGCTGGTACGCCCAGCAGCAGCCGCAGCAGCAGCAGCAGCAGCAGCAGCAGCAGCAGCAACCACAGCAGGTTTACGCGCCAGGCGTGCAGGGCCAGGGCCAGCAGCAGCACCAGCAGCAGCAACCGCACCAACAGCAGCAGCAAGCCTACACGTACGGCGCATACGCGCACCAGCAGCAGCCGGCGCAGCAGTGGCCGCACCAGCATTACGAGTGAAGTGAGAGCCGCGGGCGGAGAGGCGGCAGTGCCGTGTACGAGTGAAATAGAGTGGCTGGTTGTCTCGTTTTGGAGCGCCCTACGAAGGCGGCCCTTGCACCCGGCGCCTCACGCCAGCCGCTGGCGTCCAGTACAGCTCAGAGCTCCTCAGCACGGTGCCCCGTGCGTGCGCAGTGTGGTGGCTGGCACACGCCTCGGGCACGCCGCAGCCGTCAGGGAGTGGTCCGCGCGCACACCTCCGGCACGCGCACATGGACGGACCCTGGCGCCGCCCCCTGCTAATTGCCAGCTCTAAGCAGGCTCCTGCATTCTTCAGGATCACATCTTGAGCGCATGCCACGAACTTTGCCGGCGCCTCCGTGGCCCGCACTGGATGCCGCGGCCGACGGTTGGCTGCTTTGTCTGCCGTCCCCACCACTCGCCCCTGTTTCCGGGCTCTGTGGCCCCCACGAGTTTGTACAGGGACCGCTCAAGCTTGCGCAGTGTGCGCCCAGTGCAGCGGCTTGTGCACTCGCCCTGCCGCCCGTCACTAGTGCCGTCGCTCTCTGCCCCTCAATCTCTCCCTCCTTTTCCCGGCCTCAAAAAGAACTCAGTCCCCGTGTCACTTGATGGTGCACAACGCTTCACCTGCCTGAGTTGAATCACGCGCCATCACCGGCGCCGTTTTCAACGCGCTGTCGGGAGCGCGTGACCGAACTGTTTATCGATCTCGCCTGCAGTGGTTTTTACTTCACCGTTTGTTTTGCTGGTGGATCAGCAGGAGCGATCAGCCTCAGGAGTGATGAGCGTTTTTTTTTTCCAGGACTGTGTTTTGCGCCAGCCGCCCTTTTTCTTGCCACCCTTTGTTTTGCAGCCCACCTTTCAGGTGTTACTCACGCACTGCACGTTTCAGTGCACACCAGCGAATTGCTTGCAGCAGTAACCAAATCGCCGCCTGCAACCCGCAGCCCGTCTGCCCATGCGCCGCGTGCAGCCCGACAGCGCGGGGACGCTCCGGCCCGCCGCATGACTCTCGGTGCGAATGGGGCGCTCAGCTCCACGGCTTGGGCCCGACGCGCTTGCTCTTGGCGCTCTTGGTCTTGGCCTTGCTGTTGCGGTAGCGGTGCGGGTCTGCGGTGCGGCACCGGCATGACATGCAGTGACACATACTGTACTCGGTGCGTGCACCACGCACGCTCTGCCATCAGCCAGGGACTCACGGCCCACCAGTGGCAAGGGGCGCTTGCCGCTCTACGCCCCGCCGCCCACAAGCCATGCAGCCAGGGGTGTTCCGCCCCCCCCTGGATGTATCCACGTGCGTTGGCGCACGTGGCCCTGCCTTGTGCGCGCTGAATTTAAGACAGGCTGCGCACAAGCGCGCCTGCCGTGCCCCCACGTGTCGTCCGACCCACCCTTGCGGCTCATAGCGCTGGCGTCTCTGCAGCCCTGGCCTCCCTCCCAGTACCGCGTGTGCCGCCCCGACGGGTTGGCCGCCGTCGACGCCAGGCGCTTGCCGCACGCGGTGCACTTTTCGGCTATTGCCTGCTCTGTGCTGCAGTAGCCGCAGGTCTGGTGATTGTGAGGTTGGGGTTGGGCAGGGCAGGGCGAGTATTGAGTGCGCCAGATGCTTTCATAACATCGCAACAAGCCAACGCACACTCCGGGGAAACGACTTTGCCAGACAAGCAAGTGCCCAACGCCTCGTCACTTCGCAGCCTGCGCTGCAGCACGCGAGCAGCCGGCTTCAAAGCTGGGCCGGGCCCCCGCGGCCAGAAGCAGACCAGCCTGAGGCGATCGAGAGGGCGCCCTCCCCCCCCTCCCTTCGCGCGACCCTGCTCTCCTGCGGGGCGCGCCCACCATGCGCTTGGCCCAAGCCATCTCGTGGCCGTCGGTAGCCTCCTCGTGGCAGATGTCGCAGGGGAAGCGCTGGCCGCTGCGGGTTGTTGGAGGCCGGGTCAGTCGCAGCTGGCGCGAAGTGTGCGTGTTCGCAGCAGCAGTCTTGGAGTCGCCAGGCTCTTGCCAGCGGCTCATGCAGGTGGGGCCAGGTTGAAGCGCGTCTGCAGCTATACATGCGCACCAGCAGGGGAAGCGCAGCCAGCGGTGCGAGTGGCGGTAGTGCTTGCAGGTCCCCACGAAAGGCAGCGGCGCCCCTACCACCACCGCCGCCGCCCGCCCGTCGCCGCGGCGCCGCTCGCCGCCGCGCCGCTC
>NW_014007922.1:2148-3374 GCF_000611645.1 Monoraphidium neglectum | reverse complement strand
GGGTGGGGTGGTGTGCAGTCAGCGGCGCACTGAAACATGTGGCATATGTGCAAATTGCTGTGTAGGAGGCAGGCGCGGGAGCGATGAGTTTGGTCAAGCACAGTGGTTTCCCTGGCAGACGTGTAATTATCGGATCATGCGGACACGGCATACTGCAACGGGAGGGGCGTCGCGCCCGGCGGGACGGGCGACTCGCTGAGGCGGGCACGCATCGGATCAGTCAACGCGCAGAGGCCGGCCACGCGCAACGCAGCGTCCTGTCGCAGAGGTGCCTCACAAAGTGAACGCTTCCTTTACGATTGCTCGAGGCCGCTCGAATCGCGAGGCACGCGGGTGTTGGGGTTGCAGTGGCTGGTGGGTCGACAAAGTGGTGGAAGGATGCAACACTCGTCCAGTCGCTTCATCATCACAGTTTTGTTCTGTAGATCGTCAGATAACATAGTTTACATGCTAGCGCGCACGCTGCAGGTTGCTCTTGCCAAGCAAGTTTCTCCAGTGCAGATTGCACCCCGCAACTCCAGTGCAGATTGAAACTCAGCAAGCTTATTGTGCATAGACGCGTCGCTGGGGCTTCACAGCTCGGTAGCCAAGGCATAGTCCCATTGCAACCAAGATGGCCTGGCCTGGTGTGCCTCCCTGAACGTACGGACGCGCTCTGGGGCGTTCTAGGACACTTTATGAGCCAAGGAGCGTTGGCTGCGGGCGGGCCTGGTCAGTAGCCGGAGAGAAGCGCCCGGTGTGGAGCCATGGCCTCCCTTACCCGCGTCGGGCCGAAGAAGTTTGTAATCAAATGGAATAAAGGTGCGCACCCTTCGTACTAGTGGCCTCAGTGGTACCCAACCCCCTCTTGCACCTCGCGCGCACGGGGCGGCGACGCACCTCTTGCCCCTCGCCCAGGCGCGGTCTGCTTTGCATCAGCTCGCGCGCGCCGCGCGCACGCCGGATCGTCACGCCCCCCATCAACTCAGGATTGCATGCACCTGCCGCAGGCGGAGCGTCCCGAGGCGGCGGGCCGAGCCCAAGCCCGGGTCCGCAGGGTCCGCAGTCCCAAGGGGGCACCCCGCCCCCACTCACCACGCGAGAGCAGCTGCTGAGGGAAGGTGCGCGGCCGCGCGGCACCTGCTTACCGCCGCTGCCGCCGATCAGGACCCAGTGCCCCGTGGGCCATGCCCGGTGCATGCGGCTGCCCCGCTTCCACCTGCATGCCCTGCGGCTGCGTCAGGGAG
>NW_014007922.1:0-1692 GCF_000611645.1 Monoraphidium neglectum | reverse complement strand
CGTCAGGGAGCGGCGGTTGGGCCCGGCGCCCCCCCCAGCCCCCTGCCCGCTTCCCCGCCGTCCGATCGGCCCCCGCCGCCGCCCGGCATGCGCTCATTGGCCGCGCCGCCATGCGCATGCACTCCCCATGCGCAGCCGAGGCCTTCGCCTATTATGGCGTGCTCGGACTCCCGGGTTCCCTTCTTGTGTCGCCGCTGAGGGAGCGGACACGGGACGCGTTTGTCGCGCCCTCATGGGCCGACCCCAGCGCAAAGCAGCAGCCGCCGGAGTCACACCACCAACAGCAGCAGCAACAGCAGCAGGACGAGCCTCGGCATGACGAGCAGACGCCAGTCCCCATGCAGGCGGAGCCGTCGCTGCGCGCCGCGGCTCAGCAGCAGCAGCAGCAGCAGCAGCAGCAGCAGCAGCCGCGGCCTGCGCAAGGAGCGCAGCGCAAGCGAGCGTCGTCGCAGCGGGAGGAGGAGGACGAGGAAGACGCGGCGGCGGCGGGCACGGCGTCCCGGGAGAGGGAGCAGAGCGCCGCGACTGACAGCGACGCGGGCGCCGGCGCGCCGCGCCCGCCGGCGCCGAAGCGGCAGAAGGCTGGCGCAGGTGCGGCGGCGCCGCCGCCGAAGCCCCGTGCCCCGAAGGCCGCGAAAAAGGCTGCCTCAGCTACGACCGGCGTCGCTGCTGGCCGGCGGGGGAAGCAGCAGGGCCGCGGGCAGGTGCCGCAGCCAGACAAGCAGGTGGCCGCCGCCGTGCCCTCAGCCGAGGACGAGAGGCGACGCGGCAGCCAGCAATCAGAGGGGGGCGAGGCGCGGCAGCAGAAGCAGGAGGCGCGGCCTGCTGCGCAGCAGCCGCCGCCTCCGCAGCAGCAGCAGCAGCAGCAACAGCGGCCTGAGGTTGCGGCGAAGGATCAGCGGGCGCCAAAGCTACTCGTGCCACAGCAGCCCCCGCAGCAGCAGCAGCAGCAGCAACCGCATCTGCAGCCACCAGCGGCGCCGTCGCCAGGCAAGGCGTCGCCAACGGCGCCACCGGCGGCCGCTGCGGGCAGCCCAGAGGCCGGCAGCCCCGCCGCCGCCGCTGCCCCCACCCCCGCGGCCACCCCTGCGCTCGCCCCAGCGGCGGCCGCGTCGCCGGCCGCGCCGCCGGCCGCTCCGCCGCCGCCCGATGACGGCAGAATCGTGCCCGCGGGTCTCTTCGGGGACATTCGCCCCCCCGGCCCCATGGCCGCAGCCGCGGCCGCCCTCTCGGGCCTGCCCCTCCCGACCGCCGACGGCGCCCCCGCGCCGGCCGCGGCCCCGCAGCAGGCGCCGCCGGCGAGGCGGGCCCTCCTGCAGCAGCCGCGGGCGGCCGCGGCGGCCACGCCCCCGCAGCAGCAGCAGCAGCAGCCGGCGCCCGCGACGCGCGAGGCGCTGGATTGGATGCTCGTCGAGGCGAGGCGCCTGAAGCACGCGGGCGACGCGCGGTTCGGCGCCATCGGGCGCGCATGGGACGTGTACGGCCTCGCGCAGTACGCGCTGGCGGTGATCGTGTACCTCGAGTACAGCGACGCGGTACAGCGCGCCGCCGCGGGGCTCGGGCGCGCCGCGGCGGCGGCGCTGGGGGAGGCGCACGACCCGTCGCCGACGCGGGTGGCGAACCTGCTGTCTGACACCGCGCGGCTCGCGGGCGCGGGCGCGCAGTACTGCTCGGTGGCCCGCGGGCCGGACG
>NW_014007923.1:0-2919 GCF_000611645.1 Monoraphidium neglectum | reverse complement strand
ACCCCACCCCCCACCCCCCAAAGGTGTACCGCGACGAGGCGACCCCGGTGGAGGACTTTTTCAGGGAGAGGGGCGTCCTCCTGGATTTCGAAATTACGGGGGGCATCCCAGAGACGCTGCCCCGCCTGCTGGCTGCCCTCGCGCCGCACGCGGCGCGGGGCGGCTCTGCCGCCGCAGCCGAGGCAGAGCGAGAGCCGCGCGCGGCGGCGGAGGGCGGGCGGTGAAGGGGCGCCGCGTGCGGAGCGCGCGCACACGTGCCGTGGTTTGGCTGAGCCTTCGGGTGGCGCCAGCCGCCGCCGTGGATGCTTGACTGACCAACGCCGTGTTTATGAGTTTCGCGGTCCCATCGGTCTCGCTGCGGCGAGTGTGTGTAGTTTCTGAGGAGGGGTGGGCTGCCGCGAGATTGTGCGGCAGGGTTGCTGCAGGCGGCTGATGGCAGCAGGTTCGCTGTGCCCGCACCCACCACGCTTGGAGGGGACCAGCCGTGCTTCTGAGTGCAGCACCATTCAGCCAATTACTTGAATTCATCGCATGTGCGCAAGCCATGCGTCGTTGTTGCACATTTGCTTCTGCGCGTGTTGCAGCCGCCGCCGAACAAAGGCGGCGGCGCCCAACAGTGCGGGGGGGTCTGCGCTTGGAGATGAGAGTAATCATATGCCTTACTGAGCCCAGGGGTACCCGTGGCTGCAGCTCGCTGCCCACCAGGGCCACCCCAGTGCTGCCAACCGCCGCGGCGGCGACAAGTGATCGGACACCTTCGCTGCTGTCGATGCGGCAGGCATCGCCAGGCAGCGCCAGCTGGGCGAGCCGCCAGAACGCGCCCAAGGAAAGAAAGGAAGCGGCGTGCGTGCTGCGGCGCGCCTGGATGCCGCCTGGTTGCGCTCCACCTGACCCCCTGCCCCCCCGGATCAGACACTGTAAAGCCTAAAAAGCCCAGGCACGACATGGTGCCCGGAGGTGACAACACCAATAAAGGTACAGGGAGTTGCGCAGAAATCATCTCGCGTTTGGGGGGCGGCGTGCTCGACGCACCCCTGCTGTCCGTTGAGCGCCGGAGGGGTGTGGTGCGATGCGGCTCGCAGATACCACCCCGCTTAATGCCTGATGGAAACGCTGCGATTGGACGCTGCGATTGGACAAAAGCAGAGCAAGAGGAATCAAGGCGTTTGCAGTATGGCAGGTGCGGGTGTCCGTTTGATGCAACCGCGCCTGGCCCAGAAGCGTAATTTGGGGCATGCGGGGCATGTTTTTGGGGGCGGTGCTGATGTTCCCTGCTGCTGCCGCCGCTGCTGGCTGTGCTGCTGCTGCAGCTGCTGCTGCCGCTGGTAATGGTGGTGGTGATGGTGCTGCAGCTGCTATGGTGCTGCTGCTTCATGACTGTTGATGACCGGGATGGCCCCGCAACGAGCTCCCCGCCTCGGCCGCCGCGCTCTCAATCTGCCGCACTGTCGGCGGCGCCGCGCGCCGCTGGGGCCCTGGCCCGCGGCTCGGCCCGCCGCCCGAGGCTCCTGCCGGGCGCCGGAGCCGCCTGGCCGCTCGCCACATCAGCATGCCTAGCTGATGTGGCTCGTGAGCTGCCCCAAAACAGACACCCAGCTGGCTGGCACCGTGCTGCTGTTTTTCAGGCGCTCCAGCAGCCCGCCGCGCGCGGCCGCCGCGGCCTCCTGCGGGGCGAGAGGCGGGGGGAGGGGTGCTGATGGGCGCCGGCAGGCGACGCGCGGCTCAGCGGGCGCGTCGTGCTGCGGGCGTGCATCGATCAAGCCGACAGAAAAACTCCTCTGTACAATTCAGAGTCGGCAGCCGCTCCCGCTGAATACCTTGGGCATACACTTGGTCAACAACATGCTGAGTCGCTCAAACGGCTGAGGTCGGGCGGCGCAGGCCAAGATCATTCAAGATCAGCAAATTGAGATCACGCACCGCGGCCTTGATCTCGTCGATCGCCGCCGACAGCTCCTCGACAACGGTTTTGAATGACGGCCGCATCTCCGGGTCGAAGTCGCAGCAGGCATGGCAGAGAACCAGCAGCGAGGCCGGCAGGGAGGCGGGCAGCACGGGCTGCAGCTGCTCGTCGGCTACCGCCATGGCGATCTGGGGGCGTTGACGGTGAGGGCGCATCGGGCGCACATCGGGCGGCTGTACAAGGTGCTTCACATACTGGGCTAGTCAGACAGAAGCAGGCCGTGACCCCGTTTGAAACAGCAGGATTAGAGCGAAGACAACACGCCGGCTGGGGCAGCTGCTCCCGGCCCCATGTGATGGCCCCAGGGCTGTCAAAGCAAGCGGACGCTCCCGGCGGCCGGGGCGGCGGCGTCGGGCGCTTGAGGGCTGTCCTCGCCTGCACGGGTGTCATGTACGTGTGCGCGTAGGGTATCTGGCAGGTGATGGCCTCGGCCAGCGTCACGCCAAAGGACCAGACGTCCGCCTTGACGTCGTAGACCTCGTGCCTGGGGCGCGAAGTTCACAGTCGCGGTGGCGCGGCCGCGCGGGTGACGCGGCGACGTCAGCCAGTTAGGTGCGCATGACGCCCTGGCGGCACGGCGAAAAGAACCGCAACAAACACATGCGCCTGGGAACCCAGCCATGGAAAGGCCCCGCTCTACCCCGCGTCGCGACCGTGCCCCCCATCAAATCATCTCGGCGCCACCCCCCCCCTCCCACGGTATCATCCATTATCTCCATGAACCCCCCACATGATCACCCGACCCCCCACCCCACCGTATCATCTCGGGGGCCATATACAGGTATGTCCCCGTCTCCCCTGTCAGCGTCGCCGCCGACGCCGGCCGCAGCCGCGCGAGCCCAAAGTCCCCCAGCCGCGCGCGCCCCGCGCCGTCGATGAACACGTTGGAGGGCTTCACGTCCCGGTGCAGCACCGGCGGCGCGCACGCCTCGAGCGCGGCGAGCGCGCCGCAGACC
>NW_014007924.1:0-2920 GCF_000611645.1 Monoraphidium neglectum | reverse complement strand
GCCGCCGACGCCGCGGCGAGGGCGCGCGACGCGCCGCGCGCGCCGCGGGCCGCGGGCGCGCGTCACAGATGACCCGCCGGCGTTGGAGCAGGGCGCTGCGGCGCGCCTGCCGCGCCCCTCGTCACACCTTCGCGCACCCGCTCGCGCCGCCCCCTCCCGCGCCACCGCAGGGGACAAGTTGCTTGTCCTGGGCGGCTTTTCAGGCCAGGAGAGGGGCGACTGCCACACCTACGACGTCGCCGCCGCCCGCTGGCTCTGCCCCGCCGAGGGCGCCGCCGGCGCCGCGTGCGGCGGCTGCGCGGCGGCGATCCCGCCGCGGAGCGTGTTTGGGGCGGCGGTGCACGCGTGCGGCGGCGACGGGTGCGGGCACGCTGGGCACGTCGTCCTCTTCGGCGGCGAGGTGTGGTGCGCAGCGAAAGCTTGCAAACGCTCGTACTGCGAGGGATGAAGACCGCACTGTGCCTATCGGTTGCGCCAATTCCAGGGCATGGAAGGGACCTGTTTGCCCCAGCACCACACTCTGCGGCGGGCGCCTCGCTCCCGGCTCAGTGCGCGGCAGTGGGGCCGGTGGCGCCCAGCCCGAGCAGACGACCCCCGCAAGCCCTCTGCTGGCGTACGCCCCCCGGCCCCCCCGGCGCCCGCTCTGGTCTCATCCCGGACCCTCCCCTCCGCAGGTCGACCCCTCCACGCAGGGCCATGCAGGCGCCGGCGGCTTCAGCGACGAGGCGCGCGGCCCCGACCCTGCTTTTGCTTTCAGCGCCGACCCCTCCCTCGCCCGTCCCCGTCCCCGCCTGTGCTGCCGCGCGCTGCGTGCGCCGGCTGGCCGGTTTTTTTGCCCTGCATGCATCGCAGCCCAAGCACGCAGCTTCATTCCTGCCCGGGGACAGCCGCTGGCTGAAGGCGGGACCGACTCAAAAGCGCCCCCTCCGCTCGTTCGCAGGTGTTTTGCATCGCACTGGACGGGAGGGACGCCCACCCTCTGCATTCGGAGCCCCGGCCGGCCGCGGGCGCGGCGGCACCGTGCGCGCGGGGCTGGTTTGCGGCGGCGGCGGTGGGGGGGCGGCTGGTGGTGTCGGGCGGGGTCGATTGTGAGAACCGCAGGCTAGATGATGTGTGGGCGCTTGAGCACTGAGGCTCGGGAGGAGGTGCATGGGATCTCTGCGGAGTAATCTTGATTGGGCGCATGCTCGGCTTGCCGGCTGCACGATGGTGTCCACCTGGCACTGAGGTGGCAGCTGAGCCGAATGGTCCATTCGACGCTGGCCCGATGCCGGGCCCATGCCGGCAGGTGTGTGAGTGCACACGTGTCGGAGGGCCACAATCCGGTGCGCCACGTCTGCTTGTGCAAGGAGAGGGTGTCATGCGCGCAGGTCCAGGGGACGGCAGGGCCCTGCATGCGACTTGCTGCCATTGCTTGCCAACGCCAGCGCATGGACTGTCAATCGATGGCGTGCAAAAGGCCTTGCCCTACCATAGACCCCAAGATCTGGCCTGTTTTGCTCATCCAAAAGCATTTCTGAGATGATACAGGGCCACGGTGTCGTGCCACGCCCGCGTGATCACCCGGCCAACAGTAAGATCCAACACTGCAGCAGGCGGGCGACATCGCCTGGCGGGTGGAGGCGCCGCGCACACCGACGGGCAGCAAACAGAACAGCCCTGTTATCCACACAAAAACCTTGAGATACGGGTCACCGTATGCCTCATACGATATCGTTGGAGACAGCTGCACATCCACACAGCCTGCAGACAGTCTGAGGTCCCTGCTCGGCAGAATCTAGCCATGGGGCCCCCGGCTTCCCGCGAGGTGTGAAGATGCTATTTCGTATATTATTTCGCGCTCTGGGGCGAGCTGGAGGCTCCAGGGAGCTGCACATCAAGGACCCCTTGTGTGCAATGCTGCAGCAGCTGCTGGGCACTGCTGCACCACCCGAGACCCCCGTTTCCTATCCTCCGGGCCCCCGCTGCTTCTCACGCCTCCGTGACCGCGCCTGTAGGGGACGGGTGGCGCTGCGGGGTCGCGCGGCGCAGGCGACACCGCCAAGAAGCGCCGCCCTGCTGCCAACCCGCGCTTCGAGTACATGTACGGCTGCGATGGCTGCGGGTTTTCAGAGGTGTGTGCATTATCAGCGAGCACCAGGTCGCGCGGCTGCATGCTCATGCGATCGCAGCTCCCGAGCGTCTGTTGGTGGAGGCAACGCGATGTGCGGCGATGCGCACGCCGCGCGACCCCCGCGCGCCCCCGCCGCTCGCGATCCCTCCTCTCCCCGTCCCATTCGAATCCACCCCTGAGCGGCCCGCAACCTCGCCCGCGCGTAATGTCCCGCCGCGTCGCCCGCCGGTCGCTACGCAGGCCGGCTGCATGCGCTGCCGCCGCGCGCCGCGCGTGTCGCGGCCCAAAGCGCGCTGGGACCCGCAGCGCGGCATCCCCCAAACGCACATCCCAGAGGCCCCGACCTTCTATCCGACCGCCGAGGATTTTGCCAACCCCTTTGCATTCCTGAAAAGCATCGCCCCGAAAGCCGCCGCGGGCGGCATCGCGCTCATCGTGCCGCCCGAGGGCTGGGCGCCGACGAGCCGCCTGGTGGACCCGGCCACCGGGCAGCTGCGCAGCGACTTCGTGTTCAGCGCGCGCCGCCAGCCGACGCACCTGCTGTGTCGGCGGCACCCCACGGCGGACGGGGGACCCCCTGACGACGAGGATGAGAATGAGGAGAAGGACGGCGCGGAGGGTGAGGCGGGCGGCGCCAAGCTGGGCGGGGCTGCGGCCAACGGCGGCGGCGGCGCCAAGAGCCCGAGTGACAGGAAGCCTGCGGTCCCCGGCGGCCGCATGGGGCCCGCGGCGCCTGCGGGCGGCCGCATGGCCGCGGCCGGCGGCCGCATGGGCGCGGCGGCCGGCGGCGGCGGCGGCCGCATGGGC
>NW_014007925.1:2189-3237 GCF_000611645.1 Monoraphidium neglectum | reverse complement strand
TGAGAAGAATGCGCGCACAACGCGGCACACAGAGCCGTCGATCGCACTTTTGGGTGTGCAGCCGCAAGCGCACTGCAGCCACCCGGCTGCGCGGCGCGCCCGCTTGCGGGTGGCTGTGCACGCGCGCACGTCTGCACACACACACGCACACACACACACACAGGCACCCCTGATCTACACATACACGCACACCAATGTGCACGACCACACACACACACACAAACACACACACGTGCCCGCGCACGCGCCCCGTGCTGCGCTCGCTTCTACGCACATGCTAGAACCCGCCAAGCGCGCGCCCTCGCGCTCGTCAAAACTCACCTGGCCAGCAGGGCGCCGCAGAGCAGCTCATACAGCATCACGCCAAAAGAGAAGACGTCCACCTTTTCGCTGTAGGCCCCTCCCACCACGACCTCGGGCGCCATGTACATGAGGCTGCCCACCTTCCCGGCGTGAAAATGGGCGCGAAAACGAGCGCGAGGTTGGGCGTCAAGCCGGATGCATCGTCGGATGGGACGATCAGCGAGTGTGGGCGAGCATACGCATGGCGGCGGCGTCCTGTGTCATGTGTACCAAGCTCCAAGGCATGAGGCCGAACTTGCAGCAAGAGCAGCGCCCTCGATGAAACGCTTCCAACAAGCTGCCACCCCTTGGGGCCACGTCGACCCGCGACCGTCAGCCGCCGAGCTGCGGGGCCCGATGCATCGGGGCGCCGCCCCCGCCCCACCTTTTGCGTAGCCTCGGTGAGCACGCCCCTGACGCTGCCCCCGCCGATCCCCGGCCCGCTGAGCCCGCCCCCGCCACCGGCCGGGTCCGAGCGCCACCGCACGGACGACTGCCGGCTGCCCCCGCCGCTGCCGCTGCCGCGCCCGCTGCCGCTCGACGGCGCGCCCGGCGGCGCCTCGGGGGTAGCTGCCCCGGCCGCGGCGGGGGCGCCGCCCTCTGACGGTTCGATTTCGGGGCGGCGGGCGCCGCCGCCGCGGAGGCTGCCTGCGCTGCCGTCGGTTGCATAGAAGGCGTTTCCGGCCCGCACGGAGCCCTCCAGCGC
>NW_014007925.1:0-1873 GCF_000611645.1 Monoraphidium neglectum | reverse complement strand
CCCCGCCACCGCTCCTTGCGGCCGCCGCGGCCGCGGCGGCGGCGGCCGCGTAGGACGCGCCGCGGCCGTGGCTGCCGTCGCCGGCGGCGGAGCTGCTCAGCACGCGCGTGGCCAGGTCGCGCGGCGCCGCTGCGGCCGCAGCCGCGGCCGCAGCGCCCGCGGCGAGCCCGCCCCCGCTGCCGTTGGCAGCCGCCGCGGCCGCCACGCCGCCGGCTTTCGCGGGCCCGTTGGCTGCTGCCAGGCGGGCCGGGGGCGTTGGCCCGCCCCCGTCCTCAGACACTCGGGCCATTTTCGGGAGTGCCCCCAAGCTTGTGTTGCGGCGCATGCCGCCGCCGTCCGCCGGCACAGCTTGAGAGTACATGTTGCCTGGCAGGACGTGTCGGGGTTGTTGGGTTTGGATTTCGCATGGTTGGGGGCAGACTCAGGGGTGAAAGGGAGGCAGGGTTCAGGGTTTTGGGACGGGCAGGGGGGGTGAAAGAGGGTGTCGAGGCCCTCTTTTTTTGCGCCGGTTCGCAGCCGGCTGTCAGCAGCGCTTGCAAACAAGAGCGAAGACAGTCGTGCGCAGTCGCACGCCCAAAAAAGTAGCCGTAAAAGCAAACATGCATGCATTGTGTCTCTTTCTTGCACACACACACACACACACACACACACACACACACACACACACACACACATCGCACCGCCCCGCCCTCTCACATACACACAAAATACACACTCTCTTCCTTCACTCACAAAAGCACACCCACCCCATCAACCAACCAACCAACCAACCTACTCACCCCCATAGAAGCTCTTCTCGCAGGCGTCCCCAGCCAGCATCACATCCTGCGCCCACGGCAGCGCCAGGCCGCTCTGGAGGATCGTCCGCACGCGCTTATGGAGCCCAAAATCAGCCAGCTTGGCCTGCGAATGAGCGAAGCCGATCGGTGCGGGTGGGGGGGGGGAGAGGAAGTGATGGGCCAAGTGCGCCCCCGCGTGCGCGGCGGCCCCGCGGCGGCGCGCGCGCGCGCACACGCGGGCTGGCGGGCGCGGGCGCGGCGCCGCGGGCAGACGAGTCCGCTTAGCTGTGCGCGAGGCACGCGCCGGCCGCCCCGTGGAGGAGAGCGGGTGCGGGCCCGCGCCGGGCAGCCTTGCGTCCGGCGCGCAAGCGACGCTCGTCAGATCAATGGGTGGCGATCTCCTCTCTGTTGCTGCTGCATCGGATTCGGTCGGGCTCTCCAGTCTCCACGACCCCCCGCAGAAGAGTGTGCCCCGCACCTGTGCGCTGCTGATGGGGCCGCCTGTCAACAGGATGTTATCCAATTTAAGGTCCCTGTGGATGATCATGGGCCGGCAGATGCCGTGGAGGTAGTGCATCCCCTCCGCGATCTGAGATCACCAGATCGGCGGGAGATCGCGGCAGATCGCGAGATGGGCGACCAGATGGGAGAGGGTTCAAAACGAGGCGCCGACGTGTGGCCGCGGTTGGGTGCATGATGGGGCGCGGGGCGGCTCGGCCGTCGCCCGGCCGGGCCGGCCGGCAGACGGCGCCGGTGCGTCGCCGCGCCCCCGCCGGCGACGCCGGCTGCCGCCGCCAAACTGCATGCCTCCCTGCTTTCGGCCGCATGCCTGCGGCGCTGGGTGCTCCGAATACATGCCATGCCTTCTGCGCCGGCCCTGGGAGCGTGCATGCCCGTTTGCAAGAAGCCGATAATAGTTCAGAACATGTTGCCGCCCACCTGCATGGCCCACCGCATGGCATCTACTTTTGTGTATGGCGGGTCAAAGGGGCGCGTCATTGCTTCCATTACTAACTCCTTCATGTCACCCCCCACCATCAACTCCTGTGATTATGGTAGGGGGGGGGGGAGGGGCGAGACGTGGCCCCGGGTAG
>NW_014007926.1:0-2923 GCF_000611645.1 Monoraphidium neglectum | reverse complement strand
CCGGCTGTCGCTTAACACAACCGGCACATCTCCATTCCCGCAGGACCCCACCAAGCTGCGCTACGGCTGTGGTGTGGCGACCGCCGCACAAGTCAACAAGGTGTCCAGTGACCTTGCAGCTCTGGAGCCCAAGGTCAACGCCGCCGCCGCCCAGGCCAGCTCCCTGCAGGCCACCGTTGTCCAAGGCAACAACCAGACAGTGGCGCTGCTCGCCGAGATGGACGAGCTCAAAGCGGCGGCCGCGGCGCTCAGAGCCCTGGTGCAAAAGCTGCAAGCCAGCGCAGCCAACGCCACCAACCTGGGCCCCATCACTCAGGAGCTCGCCGCTCTTGCAGCGGCCGACACACGCACCGCCCAGAAGCTGGCCCTGCTGGAGGCGGCAAACCAGACCGCGGCCCAGGACATCGCGGCGCTCAAGTCAACTTCGCAGCAGTGCGCCTGCGGCTCCGAGCTGTCGGCTGTCAACACCTCCCTGGCCGCCATCCAGTCGGTCCAGGCGGCGAATGCTGCGGTGGTCTCCCTGGCCAACACCACCGTGGAGTCCCTGAAGGCCACAGTCACCACAGGCGCGGCAGTCATCGCCTCGGTCAACACCAGCCTCGCCACCCTGGCAGCCACCGTGGCCAACGTGTCTGCCATTGACTTGAGTGTCTACGCGAAAACTGCGGACCTGGCCAGCATCAACGCAGTCAGCCTGGGGGGCGTGCCTGCTGCGCAGTACCTGCGCTCGCGGGTGGTGATCTACGTTGAATCTTCGACAACCAGGAACGGAGGCCGTGGCGGCCGGTCTGGTGCGGACGCCTTGTGCAGCGCCTCCATCAACCGGCCGACGGGGCTCACCCAGGTGCACGCGTTCCTATCGACATCTGCATCTGACCAGATTGCTGATTTCCCCACAAAGTATGGTGTCCCCAGCGGCCTGGCAATCGAGTCGCCCAGCGGCGCCGTCCTGGCCCGCAACTTCACAAGCATGCTGGGAGGCAGCATCCTGCAATCCTTCAAGGTTGCGGGCATTATTCCATCAGCTACTTCGGCTTCTGTGTGGACTGGCAGCCAATCAAACGGAGCTGTTGCTAGCACCACTTGCGATGGATTCAACAGCGGTAACTCTTTTGATCGGGGAGTCATCGGGTCACCCAGCGTTACCGATAGCGCATGGATCGCAATTGTTGGAAACACGCCTTGCTCTACTATCCACTTCATTACGTGCATCGCTTACTAGGCTGTAAGCAAGGCCATTGCCATGTTTCAGGAAGCACGCAGCTCGGCGCTTCGTGACAAGTATGCGCAGCCAGGACTGATCTGCACACGCCTACCTGCACACCTGCCTCGTGGGCTTCACCCTGTTGCAAAAGGCGACAGCAGAGTATGTGGATGCCTCCGCGCCCCATTTATTTTTCGTGTGGCTCTCTCCCGAGCCCGGGCATATCACGTGCGTGCCTTGTCACATGGCAGCTTGCCACACATGCGCACGCCTGGCACCTGCTGCACACCCGACGACGCCGTACGCCCAATAGCGTCGCTTGAAACGACGGCCAATTCTACTTATCAAAGTTTGTAAGCATCGGGATGCGGCCCCTGGAATTTTCTGGGGCCTGGCTGCGCCGCGCGGCAACCAGGAGTTGTTCAGATGGCGCCGCTAGCAGCGTGGGGTTGCTGGCCGCATCGTCAAATCATTATTCTTGCCCGGATACCTCCACACCGACCAGCTCGGGACCTCGGCTCGTGATGTTGAGTCTCGCGATCGCAGCAATAACTTCGACCGTTGCGTGCATGACCCTTTGCAACGGTCGTCTTGGCTGCGACGCGACAAGCGTCCCAGAAGATTCGGGCATCTCAAGCAGAGCAGGGCCATTCTTGCTGCAGGGGGCCCGTGTGCTTCAAAGTGATGCCCGTGCATAAGCGTGAAGTGGGCACTCAGCGCAGCCGCGCTGCTGGCAGACGGTTCGCCAGCCAAGGCAGCGCCGCACATTTTGTCAGTGCTGATGCGATGCACGATACGGCAGCGGCGCGCGTGCGTCAGCAGGGAGCAAGGCGAACCACGGCTGCCGCCATGCCCTGGTCTTCTCAAGCATGGTGACACCACTCTATCCAGTCACGCGAGCTGCGCAGTGCACGTGCAAACGCGGCGTTGCGTCCCCATCTGGCAGCCCAGCAGGCACGCGCTGTGCCAGACTTTACGCGCGTCTTACCCGCTTTGTGTGGTTGTTGCTGGGACCACCACTTTGTGGGCAATTCCGCAACCACTTGTTATGTTTGTTAGAGGATTTCAAGGGTGTTTGCGCGCTTGCCTGAATTAGCTATTTTTTGGCCCATCAGGGTATCAGTTGTGGACGGCAGCGGCGTGCGTGCGTCAGCGGAGGGAACGGTGTGTATGGCACACTAATCAATGCCGCAGTTATTCCATCCAGCCAGAAGGCAAGGCCCGCCGCGCACATCCCCAGGAATATCTGCGACAATTCAAGGGTGCCGGACACTTGAGTTGAACACACCGTGCAGCGAAGGCCAGTGAGCTCTGGTGGCGCCGCTGGAGTCCGAATTGGTGTGTGACCCGCCGCTGAGCGCCTTTGGGCGGTTTGTTGGATGCAGCTGCGCTGTGCTGTCCCGTAGCTCAAGTTTAACGGGGCGCGCCGCACTGCAATAACACTGCCACGAAACGTTTTGGCTTCGCTCTCCACCACTAGAAGGACGACGTGTTGGTTGGAGGAGTCGCGCAGTCGAGCGGAGGGCAGGGCGGCGACGGCGGCGGCGCAGGCGGCGTGGCAGGGGTGCCGTCCTCCCCCGCTCCCATCCTCTACGCAGGTCCGCCCGCCGGCGCAGCAGAACAAGCGCCTGAAGGGGCGCGGCGACGAGCCGGGGCGCGCCATGGGGGCGCAGCAGCTCAAGGAGAGCCTCTTCGGCGCCGGGAGTGAGGGGCCGACGG
>NW_014007927.1:0-2923 GCF_000611645.1 Monoraphidium neglectum | reverse complement strand
CCGCCGCCGCCCGCGGGGGGCGCCGCGGCCGCGCCGCCGCCGCTGCACAGCTGCGCGGGGCGCCCGAGGGCGAGGCGCTGCGAGGCCGCGGTGGAGCTCGACAAGAGTGCGGCGCAGGTCAGCCACGACTGCACCTCCTGGGTTGCATGCACGGGCTGGCCCCCATGCCGCCGCTGCGGCTCACCGGGCGGCACCCCCGCGCCGAGCAGGCACTCGGGCCCCGCCTCCAGGACCCGCAGCCACACGCGGCGCGGCGCCTGCTCTGCCGCCGCCGCTGCCGCCGCCGCCTCCCCGCCGCCGCCCACGGCCGGCAGCTCGCCGCCGCCGTTGCCGCCCGCGGCGCCGACGCGCGGCTTTGGGGCGATGTGCACCTCGGTGCCCGGCGCCAGGCGGGCGACCGCGAGGCCCTCTGGCAGGAGTGACGTCACCAGCAGCCTTGCGGGCGCCTGGCGCGCCCACATCGTCAGCGCCTGGCCGGGCGCCACCACGCCGACCTGCATTGGGCGTGCATGGCGACGGCGGCGGCGTTGGCGGTGGGAGCGCCCGCAGAGCACGTTCCGTCTTCAGCCCACCCGCAATTGAATCACGGGCGCCCCCCCCCCCTCCCATGGTTGTTCCTCGGCCGCTTCTCCTCAACAGATGCAATGAGAAGGCAAGGTCGTCTGGATCTGGCGGGTCGCCCAGGTCGTCCAGATCATGGGTACAATTCAAACGCTCGTTTGAACCCACCTGCTCCAGCAGCTGGTCCTCCAAGTGGCCCGCGTTGAGCTCGAGGACCTCCCAGTCATCCCCGCTTAGTGGCTCGACAATGACCGCTTCTGCCGCCGGCACCCCCGCTAGCGGCCGCAGCTGCACCGGCGCGCCGCGACGCAGGCCGAGGCAGTTTGCGAGCGCGGCGGGGACGCCGAGGGCGCCCTCTGAGGGGAGGGTCGAGCCCTGCCACGCGGCAAACAGCGGGCGCGCGCCTTGGGCAGGGGCGCCTGCGAGGGGCGCATTGTGGGGGTGTTTGAAGCGCGGTGGGTAAGGCTGCTTTTGAGACACTCACTTATTGTAAGAGGCGACCATATGCGGCATGCAACATGCGCCCATTGCAAGGAGACAGGCGGTCCGCCTGCGAGAAGCGCGCACCGATGGCGTCGAGCGGCACCAGCTGCACAATCAGTGGCAGCTCGGCGCCCGCATCGAGCAGCTGCGCAGCAAGCGTGGGTGGCAGCGCGATCCAGCTACCACGCTCCGGCACCAGGTCCACGTGCAGAGGGAGCCTGCAGAGAGCGCGAGGCTTTCGGCACCAGCCCGGGGGACGCGTAAGCAAATATGCTCCAGCGCAATCAACTTGTTTCGCCTCACCTGGAAAATCCACTCATGGCTCCTGTTCCGTACCCCAGCCTCAGATCGACTTGGGTGCAAGCCTGATCATATTAGAGCGCGCTTCCATGTATATGTGCTTTAGAATTGTGCGAATTACATTGTGCGAATGTGTGCGTTGAACACCCTTTGGCGCGTTGTGGCTCCCCAACCCTTTCCGTGTGCGGCGACACGAACAGGTTACGCTGAGGTGGCAACAGCCGCCACTTGGCAGTCGGCGCTTGTGTCAACCTCCCAGGCCCCTGGCGGTATGCCTGCCACCATGAAAGGAATCAAAGTAAATATACAGGGGTAATTCATACGGCTCGTCGTGCTGTGCTTGCTTGCATTGCCAAAACACTTGCCACCCGGTGGTCATCATCACAAGTCACGTCTGATTACAGTACAGCCCTGACTGAGAACACACTGGAGGTACATGCAGGTTCCTGAACTGAATGTTGTCACACATAGGCAATCAAGGGCCGACCAGGCTCCGCACACGCCCTCCCGCCCTCCCTTTGTTACACGCCCGCATCGTCACAGTATGTCATACAGCACCCGCCCCGCCGCCTCCAGCGCCAAAAACGCCGCCGCACGGCGCACCGGCGAGTCCGCCGCGAGGCGCCGTCCGAAGCTGAGCGCCTCCAGGCCGCCCAGCCAGGCGCTGCCACCGAGCGCCTCCTGTGCACCGCGGCCCAGGATCAGGAACGTCAGCTTCAGATGCCGCAGCTCATGCAGCGGCGCCGCCGCCAGCGCCGCCCACGGCGCTGGGTCCCTGCCAATCTCTATGTTGCGCCCGATGTCAAGCGACACGACGTGCCGCATCCACTCCGCGCCCGCCAGCGCCGCCACCGCCGCGTCGCTCAGGCCGCTGTTGACAAGGCAGAGCGACCGCAGCGACGGCAGGCGCGCGCGCGCCAGGTCGGCGACCGCCTCATCGCCGAACTCGGGCCCCATGCCGCTGAAAATCAGCTCCTGCACGGTCCCCAGCCAGTAGCGAAGGCCACGGCCGTGCCGGGCCTCGAGCTCGGCCTCGACCGCGGCCCACAGCTTGGGGGACTGCGCCGAGAGCGCGTTGCTGGACAGGTCCAGCCGCCGCAGCGCCGGCAGCACCGCGCACATCAGCTCCACCCCGGCCCTGTCCGACAGCGCGTTTCGGGCCAGCGACAGGTCCTGCAGCAGCGGCAGCTGGTGGTGGCGCAGCTGGTCGATGCCCGCATCGCGCACGTGGCAGTTTTCCAGCCGCAGGCTGCGCAGGTTTGTCACCCAGGGGGCGCGCAGCAGCAGCTCCAGGGCGCAGGTGTCGTCGAAGGCCGCAATGTCGTTGAGGGTGAGGGAGGTGAGGGCCGGGAGTCGGGCGGCAACAAGGGCGTCAATCTGGGAGCGCAGGAGGCTGGCGAAGGAGAACTCCTGGGAGGGGCGGGGAGGGAGGCGGGGAACATGGTGTTTGCGGCGGGCATGGGTGTGGACGGCTCCGCTACTGTGTCGGTATGTCAGACTGTCACAGGCATGCGCGCACGCACGCACGCGCGCACGTGCACACACACACACACACACACACACACACACACACACACAC
>NW_014007928.1:4026-4571 GCF_000611645.1 Monoraphidium neglectum | reverse complement strand
TTAGGGGCCGTGCTGACGCCGGCGCGGGAAGGCTCCTGACTGACCGGGCTGGCGCCGGCCGCGCCGCAGGCGCCGGCGACGGCGCAGGCATCGTCCGCGGCCGCCGCAGCCGACTGCGGGGTGCAGAGCAGCGGGCCGGCGCCGTCGGCGCCGTCAGCAGCGGCCTCCTGGTCGGCCGCGCGGGCGCCCCGGCTGGGGTCGGCATTGCCGCCAGGGGCGCCGTGCGAGTCGGCCGCCTTGGTGGGGGCGCAGGTGGCCGTCTTCGTCTCCAAAAGAAATCCCGGTGAATTCACCTGGTGTACACACCGACAGCTATACCACACCGTACTTCCCCGGTGTTTACACACTTTTTTTTCACCGGTGGTGATTACACCACCGCCTCGTGGTGTTTTACACCGTGGTCACACCGGCGGTGTTTTACACGGCAACGCGCCGTGTATTACACCAGTCGTTGTTTTACACCGTCGAGGCCGGTGTTTTATACCTACGAGTCATGGCGCTGTCAGGGACCTGCTTGACTAGCATTATTATTGATGGTGTTGTGG
>NW_014007928.1:2801-3467 GCF_000611645.1 Monoraphidium neglectum | reverse complement strand
GCGCCAAACACATGCGCATGTGACTGCCGCAACAGGGCGTGCGCAATCATGCAATCAATAATGATTCTTGTTAAGAAATGTGTACGTTGCGGCTCGGTACATTTGGATCACGACAGCATCAAATTGCAAGCAAGAAAAACACGATGTGCACAAAGCCAAGGTTCCCACACACTAATGTTAAAAATGCTCGGCCGTGCATAAATATTATGCTGAAGTATAAATCAAATGCTCGGCTAAAAGGTGTTTGCTGCACACTTCTCGCAGCCTTTCAGATGCCGCATATATTTCATGAGCGCCGGCGGGTTGGTCAAATTCCTGTGGGTGTGGGTTGTTGCGTGAAGTCAAGACCACACATAAGCGCATTGCATTCTGTTTGTGAAGTAGCAGCACATAACAAGGTTGCTGTGCAGAGAAGTTCAAGGTGCCAGCAAGAGAATACATATGCACGCCCTCAACAGCTATCGTGCATGTCAGAATGGCAAGACTTGGTTCGGCCCTCCTGACCGTTCAAAGCATCCTTTTGTCCAAGCCGCACCAATCACCACCCACCTCACAACTTGCATTTGCCAGCCGTTCCTGCGCGGGGTGTGCATACATGATGCATGGGCGGCCTTGAAAGAAGTGGATGAGCAACAGGGTCCATAATCGTGCGTGGCCCGGATTGCA
>NW_014007928.1:1924-2464 GCF_000611645.1 Monoraphidium neglectum | reverse complement strand
GCGCCGCGCACAAGGGAGGCGGGACACCCATGAGCACCAGTGCGCCATTTCACGAGATGCTGCACCCCTGCGTGGCTTCTGGCATGCACCGCTGTGGGCAAGTCGCGCCGGAGAATTCATCTGCATGACGCAAGATTGAAGTCGAGGGATAGTACAGCATATGCATGCATGCGCAAGATAGGAGCTTGAGAGAGGGGGTTGACTCGTTATGATGGAGGGGCACTTCACCAGCAGACGCAAACCACTCCATGTCAGATGCCAGATCAATGATCCAACCCCCCAGGCCCTCACCGTGGACCTCAATCTCTCGCCTCTCACCTGCTGGTCTAGAGCCACACACATGCATTGCGGGCTAGTGGCACACAAGCAAACATCCATCCAACAATCCTCACGGTGTTGCCATCCATATGCTTGCGCTGCGTGCGCACAAACACACACACACATAAACATACACATATAAACTTCATAATTTCTATGGAAATCAGAAAATCAAGTTGATGTGAGGACAGGTGTTGCCGCGCACATCTTGCATGGACAGTG
>NW_014007928.1:0-1172 GCF_000611645.1 Monoraphidium neglectum | reverse complement strand
ACGATGCTGCTGTATGAGAAGGCACAGCGGCAGTTGCCCATAAGCTCGAGCCACCGGGGCCGAGCAGGCTTCCGCTATTCGCCTGGATTCGATGTCTGGTGGTCGGCGCCCCTGCATAGACATACTTGCGCGAAAAACAGATACAAAAAGCTGCCATTAGTCTTCGCGAGCCTCGATCAGCTGGATCAGACACCACAGGCATGTCCCGGATGCGGTTGCTCTCTGGATGCTGTTGTAAGTTTGAACAGACGAAGCATCTGCATAAGATAACATTGCCGATGCCAACGTTGTACGAGTACCGTACTGGTACAGCAACGTAACACTCACAACAGAAGTCGGTTGTTCATGCAGTCACTGAGATCACTGTGCGCCACCCACTGTGTGAGGCGATGCCCCCAGCGTGGAAGCGACCAGGTGCCACAAAGGGATTAAAGGATGCCACAGAGGTATGCTGATCGCATGTTATTATGAAGGGGCACTTCAACTACACTGAAGTCGTAGTCAACCCTCCGCCGTCACCATCTCAGCCAGGGTGTGCAGTGGCAAGTGTGCGGCAAGCAGCAGGATGCACAAAGCAAATGACGTATTCCCTAGCGCACTTGCGTAATACTGTGAGGCAGAAAGGGGGAGGTGGCTGCTGCCGTCCCAGAAGAGCCGCAGTGGGACACCAGCTGCCTGCCTGTGCTGCTTGCCAAGCAGCCTGCTCATCAAGCAGGGTGCTGCGCTGAGCGCCGCCATGTATCAGATAGCATTGGCTGCTAGCCAGCTGCAGCAGCAGATATCCTGCATGGTGCCGCATACAGGAGCAAAGTAGATGCTCCTGCAGGCTCTCAAAGCAACGCCTTAGCCAAGTGCGCTTACACGTTGTGGTCAGGGTGTTGCCCTTCAAATTCATCGTTGGCCAGCCCCTCCGCAGAGGCGCGCGACACCCAGAGTGTCAACGCCGCCGCTCCAGCTGTTCCGCGGTGTTTTGCACCGCGGCCTGCGGTATAATACAACGCGCTGTTAAAAAACAGCGGGTCTACCGGTGTATTACACCATCCGGTGTTACCTCGGTGTAAAACACCCCAAATTCACCGCGCGGTGAATTTCACAAGACCGCCGGTGGAAAACACCGTGCGGTGTCATGACACCAGGGCCCACGGTGTAATTCACCCGCGGGCTTTTATGAG
>NW_014007929.1:0-2924 GCF_000611645.1 Monoraphidium neglectum | reverse complement strand
TGGGCGCACTCACGCGTGGAGACCCCGTGCGCCCCTCCCAGGCGAGGGTGGTATCACAGTGGTATGTGAGTACATCACCCAGATGCCACCTGGTTCCCAAGTGGGATGTGAGTGGGACCTGAGTAACCCAGGTGGCATCCAAGGGGCACGCGGGTGCGGCGCGCTTCCTGGAGTGAAGGTCAGCAGCACGGGGCGCGTGCATCAGCTGTTGTTCAGGGCGGCATCAGTATGCACAGCGGCAGGCCATCCGGGAGCGGCAGCACTATTTGCAGTCAGCAACCGCGGTGGCCTTTGGCAACGCACAGCAGGGTCGTCACGCGCAGCTGGATACAGATGTTGATGAAGCTGATTTGAAACCAACTGCAAACGACTTGTACTCAATACATACCCTGACTTGTCATGCCCCATCCCATGCATTCCCGCAGTGCCGCAATCAACGCCGTTGTAGATTAAGGGGGCGGCTATAACGACGAGCGCAGAAGGCCACGGCGCACCTCTGCGGAACACCCATGTTTTTTTGTTGACAAGCTTTTCTTTTTGCAGGTCTACGCTTGCATGCGTTTGCGCACGCGCCACCGCGGCGTGTGCACATGCGTTTGCGCGCGCCGCTGTGCACAGCTGCACGTGCAGACACCTTGTGGTTTGTGTGCCCTTATTGATGCCAAGCCGCCTTGCATTGTGCTCCGTGTTGTGCGTGTGCACCAAGGAGTTGAAGCCAGCCTCCCCCAGGCCAGTGCAGGCTGCTCTTGCACCTGGCCTGTGCTGCTGCCCACCCCCCCATTGCCCTCCTGGGCAAGAAAGGATTCGGTAATATCTCGGAAACCATCGGAAGTTTTTCGGTAAGGTCTCGGTACCGAGGATCCTTCCGCCGCCTGGGCTCCGAGCTTGCGGAAGGCATCGGAAGCTTCTCGGTAGGGGTTCGGAAACCGAGCGTTCCCAGAGTGGTTGTGACTGAGGGCCGTACCTGTGAAGCTGCACGCGCGCGCCAGGCGGGCGCGTGCATCACTGGTGCTGCCTCATCTCCACTCCACAGCGCATCATGCCGCGGCTGTGCGTTGCTCTGACACACACACGCGCACACATGCACACATGCACACATCCACTTTATTTGCAACCATCTCGTGTACGCGTACAGGTTTGAAGATTATGTTGTATCCCTGTCAACACACGGCGCCCACGGCTCGTGTGAGGCAACCCAAGCGGCTGTGAGTTGACCCAAGTGGCTGCGCCGCTGTGACCCCCGACTTCCTGGCAACGGCAATGCGCATCACAAGCCACTGTCCAACATGTTTGTGCGGTGCATGTCTCATTGACCTGGCACGCATTTTTGTGGTGGTCTCTGAAGCCCTTGACCAATGGTTGTGGGATGTGTCTTGTGGCTCACACTCTTGAGCTAGGACTTGCCGATCACCGCAGAGGAAGTAGACGCAATGCAAGCACGAGTTCCATGTTTAGTTGCACATTCTCGTGCACGCACTACCCCCCTTTGTTGCGGGAGCTGTGCTGGAACGTGTTGGTCCCGATTGGAATGCTGCAGCCTTAGCCTTCTTGCTCAGCAGCGTGTTGCATGCCTGTGCCGTTGGCGGCGCGCCCACGTTGCTTCCCCGTGGCTAATCCGGCTCCCTGCCGTGACCCCGTGCATCCGTGTCACCCGTGACTGGACTCCCGTGTCAGGCACGGGCCCGTGACAGCCGTGACTCATCCGTGGTGAATCCGTAACCCCGTGCATCTGTGACGGCCGTGACATCCGTGGCAGCCCCCTCTCTCTCTCTCTCTCTCTCTCTCTCTCTCTCTCTCTCTCTCTCTCTCTCTCTCTCTCAAGCCGCGCGGCGCGACCTGCCTGATCACGAGCTGCGCCCGGATGAACTGATCGCCCCTACGCGCCCAGAAGGTCTGACCGTTCACAAAACCACGTTTGAAAAACCGACGGAGGACCATGAGAACAAGCTGCGGAAGGAATCAACAACCACTAGGCGAACCGCGTCTGCCGCCTAGTTCCATGAAGGATTGAAGGATTAGGATTGTTACAAGATCCCGCGGTCGCCCGCTCCTGGAGCCATCCAGGCTCATGGGATATGACTTGGTAGCATCAGCATTGTGTGACAGGGATTCAAGGGGCCCCGGTTCGCTGTTCGAAGCAGGCGTGCACAAAGGCCCCAAGTGTATGCTGGTCCGCACTGCGCACAAGGGCGCGCATGCGGTCATGTGCAGGCAGGTCCGCAAACAGGGGTGCAAAGCGCGGCGCGGCCCGCAGGTCCGCGTAGGCAGGGCAGTCGAGCAGGGCGTGTTCGGCCGTTTCATCAAGGTCGCGGCCGTCGCAGTGGGTGCAAACGGTGGGGGTGTTGTAATGCAGTGTCGGCGACGCCGCAAAAGGGGGAGAGCAGCAACGCAGGCGCATGAGCGCCCGTGCATGTTGGTGGTTTTGAAATCGGGACGTGTGGCGGAAGTAGTAGGGCATGCGAGGCGGAAAGCCGGCCTCAGGCACCTCATCAGCATCGCCAGCGGCAAAACAAGCCTCATACTCCGTGCAAGCACCAGCGCCCTGCTGCACGGCCCGTGCAGCCCGGTTTGCTAGCGCATGGTCCCATGCATCAAGTTCCCACCCTCCCAATTGCTGGCGAAGGCCCGCCATCGCAGCAGGGCCCTGATTCAGGGTGTTGCGCACCCCCGCCGCGTAGGCTGCCAAAGAGGCGCCAGGGGCGCCCCCCTCGGCTGCTAGCCAATCAAGTGTGTGCAGCCACGCGCCGCTCCACGTGCGCCGGGGCCGCGCCGGGCTCAGAGAGCAGGCCAGGGAGAGGTCCCCCACAAACGCCCATTTCAAAATCCCCTCATCAGACTTGATCATTCGGTTCCATTGCCGCGCACCTGCGCGCAGCCACGCACGCGAGCGGCGGCAGGCCGCTCTCAGCGCAAAGGATCGTGGC
>NW_014007930.1:2177-3399 GCF_000611645.1 Monoraphidium neglectum | reverse complement strand
CCCCTCCCTTCCCCTCCCGTGTCTCTGTGCCCCCCCCCCTCGCCACGATTCCAATCCAAAGAGCTCACTGCGCCTGCTTGAGCCGCTGCCACACCAGCCGCGCGCTGATCTGACCAAAGTGCACGTAGGGCGACAGCCGCGACACCGCGCGGCCGTCAGCAAACGCGCGCTGCGACTCGTAGCGCTGCAGGCCGCCGCCAATGAAGGCGTCCAGCAGGCGGAGGGCGCCGCGCTCTGAGGGGTCCCACGCCGCCTTGATCGGCGCTCCCCAATCGACCACGGCCCCCTCGCTCGGCGACGGGGCGACGGCGTCGGCTGCTGAGGGGATGCTGCTGCTGCTGCTGCTGCTGCTGCTGGTAATGGTGGTGGTGCTTCTGCGGCGGGGTGGGGGGCTGTAGAGACCCAGTTCGTCCAGTGACAGGCCGCCACATCTGATGAAACAGGGCAAGGGAAGAAGAGAAAAAGAGCGGGGTGGTCGGATTGAGGAAGCACAGAGCGTGCCGCAACAAAAATCAAGCACCTGCGCCTTGCGACTGAAACGCTCTAAGCCAGCGGGCTTTCACCAGGTTGTACAGGGGTGGCGCGGGCGGGCTTCGGCTCCGCTCGGCCGCGGCTGCGGGCTTCGGCTCTCGTGTTGGGACCACCCAGCATCCGCAGCTATCCTGCCGAACCCTTGGGTCGCGCTGTCGGGGCCGAGCCGACAGGAAGAATGCCGGCAGGCAGCGCAGGCGCAAACCCCACCTCTGCGCGGGGCTGTCCGCGGCCACGGGAAGCTTCTTCGGCGGCTTGAGGGGCTCGGGCACGCGCGGCTGCTTCTCCCATTGCCTGCGGGGCGGGCGGGGCCGGGCGCGGCGGCGCGTAAGCCGCGGGCCGGATGACGTCCAAACATCCCCGGCCAAGGGCATGACAGAGGCGGGGCAAAGGGCTGCGCGGGGGCCTGCCCCTCCGCACGACCACGACGCGCACAACGCACACGATGCGCGCGCCTGAACGCACACGCGACACGCATGTGGGGGTCGCGAGCCCGGCGCGGCCTCTCACTTGTAGAAGGGCGTGAGGGAGCCGAAGTGGCCGCCGGGCCATTTGCTCATGTCAATGGAGATGCCGTGGGGCTCCTGCAGCAGCAGGCCTGGGAAGGACCGCACCTGGGGGTTGGTGGGGCGGCACGTGAGTGGCGGGATCAGTCAGATCACATTGTTATGAAGTTTGAAGGGTGTGGGGG
>NW_014007930.1:0-1704 GCF_000611645.1 Monoraphidium neglectum | reverse complement strand
GGGGGGGGGGGGGCGGTCAGGGCCGGCCGCAGAGGGTATTGGAGGCGCCCCCTCGCAGACAGGGGCTTGGAGTGTTGGTGGAATGGCGGCTCAGTCGAGGGGTGCAAGCACATACAGGCAGGTGCATGCAAGTGGATGCAAGCAAGTGGGTGCGCATGCGACGGCACGCAAACGCACCTTACTCTGCACGCAAGCGGGGAAGCAACCGTCACCCTTTGCCTCGTCAGCGATAGCGCCATACTTGAACGACAGCACGCAAGAAAACATGATTGCAAGCCCAGCTGATCACAAACGCGGTTCGCTGGACCGCTGTCCTGCCCCGACGCCACACTGCGCTGCCCAGCCCGTGTGCCCCACCTCAAAGCCCGCCGCCGCCAGTCCCTCCGCAACGCGCGCATCCGCCGCCGCCGCCGCCGGCTCGTAGCGGCGCCCGAAAAACACGCGGGACGCACGCGCGGCCGACGCCACCTGTGGGGGGGTGGCCGAGTGCCACAGGAACGGGTGTGACGGGCGATGGTTGCGCTTTCAGGCTTGTCTGCTCATCTTGACTTCAACGCCTGACTCAGTCTTCCCGGAGCAATCACGGCCGCTGCAGGTGCCGTCCTCTATTGGACGCACAGCATTGCCCGCTGCACAGGCCGCACCTCACGCGAGCCTCAAGCAGAGGCAGCCCCGCCGCCTGGCGCGCCCGCGCGCCATCTCGCGCCCCCCCCCCCCCACGCATAGGCCGAGGCGGCGGGGCGGCCGCCACGCACCTCCTCCAGCGCCCGCTGGTAGGGCCCGCGCTTGAACACCACCTCTGCCCCCCTCCCATAGCGCGACACCAGGTCTGCAGACAGCGCCTCGAGCGCGCAGCGCAGCCAGAAGCGGCTGGCCGCGCCGGGACGCCAGCTGGAGCCGCCGCTGGCAGCCGAGGGGTCGGCGCCGTCCTCCTCGGGCGAGTGGATGTAGACGAGGGTGAGGGTGCCGCCCTGGCGGGACATGAGGGGGGGAGGGGCGCCGCGATTCTCGGCAGAGGCCTCGTCAGCATCCGGGAGGGTGTGGGACCCTATGCATGTGCGGTTCGAGGCGCCCGGCCGGCGGCAAGGGGCCGGCGCGCGGGCGGGCGCCGCGCACCTGCGCGGCAGCTACGCGCGCCGCCTCGCAGAGGGCGGGGTTGTCGTGGATCCTCAGGTCCTGGCGCAGCCACAGCACGGCCCCTGGCGCCGCCGCGGCGCCGGCCGCGGCGACGCCCTGCGCGGCGCCGGCGGCCAGGCGGGACTTCTTGCCTGCGGGCGCGGCCGCGGGGGAGGCGCGCCGGGCGAGATCAGAGGCTAAGCGTCGGGGTGCATGGCCGCGGCGGCGGCGGCAACCAGTGGCTTGGGCGGATCGTCACGTGCAGTGATGCAGCAGCAGCAGCAGCAGCAGCAGCAGCAGCAGCAGCAGCGGCGGCGGCGGCGGCGACAGCAGCAGCAGCAGCAGCGGCAGCAGCAGCAGCAGCAGCAGCAGCAACGGCAGCAGCAGCAGCAGCAGCAGCAGCAGCAGCAGCAGCAGCAGCAGCAGCAGCAGCGGCAACAGCAGCAGTGGCACCAGCAGCAGCGGCACCAGCAGAGATTCGACGCAGGGACCAATCGCAGCAGCACGCCAGCCCCGCCCACGCGTGAACACGGACCACCCACCCGCCAACTTCCGCGCCGGCCGCGACGACACCGAATTGAAGTGCAC
>NW_014007931.1:0-2925 GCF_000611645.1 Monoraphidium neglectum | reverse complement strand
CGCCGCAGCCGCGCGCGCCCGCCGCGCCGCCGCCGTCGCTGACGACGCCGCTGCAGGGGGCGGCGCTGGAGGGGGCGCTGTACGTCGCGCAGGAGGCGCTGCGGGAGCACGTGGGCGGCATCTGGTGCGAGGCGCTCGGCCCCATGGTCGCCCTGGAGTGGCCAGCGGCGCGCGAGCAGCTGCAGCGGCCGGTGCTGCGGTCGAGCAGCGAGGCCCTGCTCTCCGGCCCCCACGCGTACGGCCCCGCGGCGGCTGCGGCGGCGGCGGCCGGCGGCGCGGGGGCGGCGGGGAAGCAGGCGGGCGGCGGCGGCAAGGGCGAGGCGCTGAGCCAGTCCGCGCGCGCGGCGCTGGCGTGCTACCTTGCAGTGCAGCGGGTGGTGGCGCTGCTGCAGCTGAGAGAGGTGCGAACCCTGGCCTCTCCCTGGTGGTCAGACCGCGCCCACGCGCCGGCCGCTGTGGGTGGGGAAACACGCGATGCAAGGAGAGCAGACGCTGTGTTGACAGGCGCACCGCCGTCGCCAGCCGACCCAGACCCAGCCGAGTCAAGAGCCCAACAACCAGCCCGACACAGCTGGCACGTCGCCTCCCGTCCACGAGCCGGGCCAGGCGCACGCGCGTCACCACTACCTCCCACCCCCACATCAACCCCAGCCCCCACCGACCCCCTGCCTGTAGCAAATCCTCATTCAAACCCTGTTTCTATTGCTAATCCTCATCCTCATCCTCATGCTCTTGTCAAATCCACTCCCGCCGCCCTCCCCCAGCTGCTCTCCACGGGCTCCATCTCGCGGTCGCCGCCCATCGCGACGCTGACCGACGCCGAGCTCCGCGCCGCCGACGTGCAGGAGGGCTTCTCAGTCGACCTCCACCCCGCCGCCTCGATCGCCGCCGTCGTCTCGTTCACGCCGGGCGTCGAGCGGCGCGTGTTCTTCTCGATCGCGGGCGTCGCGCTGCGGCGGCTGGACGCGGCGGCGGGCGGCGGCGGCGGCGGCGGCGGCGGCGGCGGCGGGGATCTATCGCTGCTTCGCAGCCTGCCTGTGACCGTGGTCGCGGACCCGTCCCCGACAAAGCCCAACGCGGGCGTCGTGCTGTCGGTCGCGCCGCTGCTGGGGGCCAACCCGACGCAGGACAAGAACGTGCCCAAGTGGCTGCACGTGCACGTGCGGCCGTCGGTGCGGGGCCTGCTGCGGGTGCTGAAGGTGCGCGGGGCAGTCGGCTCGCCTGCTCTCGTATTCCCGCGCTGCAAAGCGGCGTGGCCCTGCGCTGCTGGGGCCGAGGGCGCGAGGCTCGTGGGCCGGCTGTTTGCGGACGGGCCCCGCGCCGCCCCCGGCCCTGCCAGCTGGCATGCACGCCGGGCTCCTAAGGCTGGCCTCGCGCCAGCCCGGCCGGCTCGCCCGCCTCGCAGCCCTGCCCCCCCTCACCCCTGCCGCCGACGCGCACACCCACACCCTCACCCCCTCACGGCCCCGCCAGGCGGCCTCCAATAAGAAGGGCGGCCTGCTCAACTCCATGCGCCAGCTGGCGGACGGACACTGGGTGCTCGCGTTCGCCGACGCTGGCAGGTCAGGGCAGGCCAAGCTGCTGGTCTCGCAGCACTCGGAGACGCTGAGGGAGGCGTACAGCCGGCACCTGGCGCCGCTGACAGAGGCCACGCCCAAGACCAGCGGCGGCGGCGCTGCAGAAGCGCCCTCATCGCCGGCGCCCGCACGTGTGGTCGGCGGCCTGGGTGGGGGTGCAGCCGAGGGCTGGGGCGCGCCTGATGCGGGCAAGGCGGCTGCGGAGGGCGGCGAGCAGCAGGAAGAGGCAGAGCAGGCGGAGCAGCAGCAGGAGGAGCAGCGGGAGCCGCAGCGTGCGGCAGCTGGCGGGGAGGGGTAGGCATGTGCACTGCTAGACGTGTTGGGAAGTATAGGTAGCCTGCGCCCGTGACTCAACAGAGACTGCATTGCATCAGAAAGCTCAGCGGTTGCGCAACATGCACCATACCCTTGAGACTGGAGTCTGCTGTAAACCAGATATTTGCAGGGGCGTGTCGGCTGTCGTGGCGCCAGCTCTGCACGAGCAATGGGATCCTCACCTGCGACAAGACATGACGCGGTCGCCTGCTGACTGGATGATCCTCATGCGGTTACGCGGGCGCGCATGCGTGCTGCAGAGCCGGTGATGGGGTGTCAGGAGGACTGAGTTTGACAGTTGGCTGGTGGGGCTCGCCGCAACCCCGGGAGCACCGCAGTTACTGAGGATGCTGCATGGTTGCCGCTGGCAGGTGCGGAGGTGCCCGATCATCAGCAAGCTCTCCTGCCTTGTTGGACTCATTCACGCGTCCGATTTTCAACTCATTCATTTGTTCAAAGTATCAAGCGAATCAGCCAAACCCAACGAAACGTCGAGTGTCGTCAAGCCCCGTTACGGAACTTTAGTCACATCACCCTACCGTCCCATCAATTCGAAGCCTACTTCAATGGGCCGAAAGGTCGTAGCTCTCCTTTTTATGCTGGCTCTCGTCGTGGCAGGTGCGATACTGTCGCGTGTCTCCGGTCCGTGTCGGGCTCCGGGACCTGCTCGCACAGCGGCCTTTTGCAGTGAGACATGCCAGAGCGCGTGAAACATGCCTGAAAAACCGTTCAAGCCGCGCCAACAGGGCCTCACCCATGCCTGCACCCGCTCCTGCGCAGGCGACGCTGACAATGGCGACCGTGCTTCCCCTGCCGGCTCTGCTGCCATGGACATGGGCCAGAAGATGATCCAGATGGCTGCCGACGGGTGCGACACCAGCTTGATAGCTTTGCCTATGTCACCTTCTCGCCCACACTCGCACCCGCGCCGCGCGCTGCCTTGGGCGTGACGCATTCCCGCATCAGCTTCCGTGCCCTCCCCTCCCAAACCCTGCCCTCCCCCCTTGACATAATGCTCTGCATCCTCCACGCC
>NW_014007932.1:0-2926 GCF_000611645.1 Monoraphidium neglectum | reverse complement strand
GGAGTCGCAGCAACAGCAGGGCGCCACAGAGGTGCAGGCCGAGGAGGAGGCGGCTGTTGACAAGCTGGCGTGGCCGCTGCGCGTGCTGATTGCTGCTGGCCTGGCAGAGTCGATTCACAGCGTCCACCAGGCGGGCGTCTACCACTTGGACATCACCCCGCGTGAGTGCCGCCCCTCATGTTCTGGCCACAGGTGCGCTCATGTCCTGGCCACAGGTGCTTGCTGCAGCAGCAGGGTCGTGTGAAGTTTGGCCGTCCATGCGCCAACTGACCATGCCTTGCTGACTGCCTGGCCCACCCGGTGCAGGCAATGTGCTGGTGGACACCAAGGCAAGGGGCACCACTGGCGGCGTCAGCGTGACGCTCATTGACATTGGCCTGAGCAGGGTAAGCAAGGGGATCAAGGGGGCAAAGGGGGCGAGAGGAGGCCCCTGCCTGCTGAGGGGTTTGGGGGACATGAAATACTGAGGTGTACGTACACCCAGGGTTCAAGTGTGTGTGCGTGCCTGCATGCGTGCGTGTGTGCGTGCGGGCGGCGTGTCTTGCAAACCGCTAGCTGGCTGCAATGTGGGAGGGGGAACACGCGTTCAGCTTGCTTGTGGGGCTGACGTGGGGTTTGGTCTGAGGGTGGCCAGCTGAGCAGGGACCACCTGGCCAATGTCAGTTTTGGCTTCCAGCGCTGCAGCATGCAGCCCTTCCCCCCTCTCCCCCCAGCACATAAGCACATCTTGCCTCAAGATCTTGCAAGGCAAGGCTATATAGCTTTGAAGTCACAATACTTACCAAGTCTGCACACGCTTTGGGCTGAACTTTGTTCACCTTCTCTTCCATAACCCACCCAGCCTGCTGCCCCAGCGCCGGACATGAGGAGCGAGACAAGCCTGCTGACCCAGACCAAGGGGGGAACAAACGGTTACATGGTGCGTGGTTGAGTAGCAGCAGAGATCTGGTAGGAGTGCGAGCAGCAGCAGCCGTATCAGCGGCAGCAGCAGCAGCAGCAGCAGCAGCAGCAGCAGCAGCAGCAGCAGCAGGAGCAACAGCGAGTATTTGCAAAACGTGGCAGAAAAAAATTGTGCAACTGCTGTAGGTGCAACCGTCGTGTGTGTGTGTGTGTGTGTGTGTGTGTGTGTGTGTGTGTGTGTGTGTGTGCATGCGCTTGCACGTGCCCAAGCACGTGTGCGTGCACGTGTGCATGTGCGTGCGTGCGTGCGTGCGGGTGCGCTGCGTGTGTTGTAACGGGGCAGTGTGTGTGTGATGGGTTCCCAAACGTTTCTGCAGGGCTGATGGCAATACGCAACGCTCTCCCTTGCCCATTGGCCGTCGCTTCTCAGAACCAGGCCCAGAGCAACGGCAAATATGGCACTGCCAACGACGTGTTCCCTTTGGGCGTCATCATGAGTGAGATGCTGACCGGGCTCGGCCCACTCCTGACGGTAGACGAGTGTGTGCGCGCCTTGCAGCTGGCCAGTGAAGACGCGGCAACGTGGCCGGCCGGCCGAAACAGCGGCGCCTACATCAATGACGGGTGCGAGGCAATGCCTTGCTGCTGGGCGGACGAGCGTGTGCCGCTGGCCACTGTGATCCAGGTCATTCTGCAGAAGCACCACCACGTGCCCAAGGCGCTGTGGCACCCTGCATGGTTCAGCGGTCGAGACACTGCCGAGGTTGCGGCTGCTGAGTGCGCGGGGGAGATAATGCATGCGCAGGTCTGCCTGTGCTTTGACACCAAGGAGCTGGGGCGGTCGAAGCTGCCGGCGATGCGTGGCGCGATGCGCCCTGCAGTGGTGGCTGCACTGGAGCATGGCTGAGATTGGGGGGCCACCCTTGGGTTGCATTGTGTGTCGTGTGTGGGTTATGCCGGGCCTGGAAGATCTGCCGACGGTGTCTGCGTTGCTTGCAGCGAGTGACGTTCGTGCTTGAAGCATAGGGTGTTCTGAATGATGTTGCCTTTCTGAGCGAGCAGACCCTGCAAATTATGCGCACTGCATTGCGCAGTCTTGCTGCACATGTGCCAGCAGCATGTGCCTGGTGCATAGTTGGATCACTCTGTAATCTTGCTGGTGCGTGGTGCTTGGAAGGAGTGCCGTAGATGTAATGATTGACTTGAGACTGATTGAGACTGGTCGTCAGGCTTTATCCCATAAGTCGAGATGGCTCCAGGAGCGGGCGACCGCGGGATCTTGTAACACCCATTCTTCTAATCCTAATCAAGGGGTGCGGCCGCTGATGTGGCACGGCCCCGCTGCATTGGCACAGGCACGCACACACGCACTCTCTCACCTGCGCTGCTGCTCCCCCCCTTTTGCTGCGTCACCGGCTCTTCATTGCAACACCCCCACCCATTGCCCCCACTGCGACGGCCTGGGCCGTGACGAAACGGCTGAACATGCTCTGCTTGATTGCCCCGCATACGCGGACCTGCAGGCCGAGCCGCGCTTTATTTGCGCCCTTGTTTGCAAATCTACCCGCGCTTGCGCGCATGTGCGCCTTTGCGCGGATCAGCACACACTGGGGGCCTTCGTGCACGCCTACTTTGAACGGCGCAGAGAGAGAGAGAGAGAGAGAGAGAGAGACTACGCTGACGCCTCGCGCGGCTAGAAACCACGCTGCAAGCGGCGCCGCGTCGGGTTAAGGAGAGGGGTGTGTGTGGTGAGCCACACCCCCCACCATAGGGGGTCAAGGGGGGGGCACTTTCACGTGACCCCGCGCCCTTGACGCGGCCTTGACGGTGGGCAGTTGCTGGCGTGCAGCAGCTGCTTTCGGCGGCCCCATACGGCCGTCATGCTCTCCACCGCGTGCAGGTTGAGGTGCGTGAATAGAGCCTTGTGTTTTTCTTTGGGCACCCCCAAGTCGGCCATCTCCTTCATCATGTCTGCGTAGATTGCGCCCCCCACACCCATTGTAATCACATGGAGGTGGACCTGCCG
>NW_014007933.1:0-2926 GCF_000611645.1 Monoraphidium neglectum | reverse complement strand
GCGCGCGGCGACGTCGCCCTCGCCCGCGCGCGCAGGGGCGCCGCCGCGGACGCGGCGGTACGCGTTGATCAGCGCGGAGCCGCAGAAGCTGTTTGCGCCGACGCTGGCGCCGTCCATCAGCGCCCGCAGGCCCTCCACCACGGCGAGCGCGAGCCCGCGCGCGCCGGCCGCGCGCGCCGCGGCGGAGAGCAGCGCGGAGAAGGTGAACGCATCGGGCGCGAGGGCCGGGGCGCGGGAGGAGAGCTCGGAGCGGTACGCACGCAGGGCGCCGGCAAAGTCGCCTGAGAGCGCGTACACGCTCAGCAGCGCGTTGACAATCTCAATGCTCAGCACGTCCGCCGCCTCTGCCTCCGCCGCCGCGGCGTCGTCGGCGGCTGCAGCTGCGGCCGCCCGCCGCCGCCCGGCGGCGTAGCGCCGCGCCTTTGCGCCCGCCTGCCCCGCCCAGCCGCCCGTGCGCCGGCCGCCGGCCGCCTCCCCCTCTTCCGCGGCCGGCGCGGCCTCTCTGGCCCCCGCGGCCTCTCCGGCTGAGTCAGCGGCGAGCGCCGGCGGCGGCCGTGGCTCCCGGAGCCCTGTCAGCGCGTGCGAGTACATGGCTCGCGCGAGCGGCACGTCGCGAGCGCGGCCGGCTGCGGTAAGCATGTGGCACGTCAGCTTTGAATCTGGGGTGACGTCATCCTCCAGCATGTTCTCGAAGATCTGGAGGTTGGCAGGAAGGTGGCGGGAAGGTGGCGGGAAGGTGGCGGGAAGGTGGCGGGAAGGTGGGTTCGGGAGGCGCGTCGGGAGGATGACGGTGCGTGGGTCGCGCCTGCAAGGAATGGGCGCGAGAGCGGGCGGCCCGCGCGACGCAAAGCCCGGCGGCCGGACGCCCGCAACGCATGGAGGCCACGGGCCGCGGCGCGCCCACCGAGGCGGCCATCTCGTAGCGCCTGGATATGATGATGGCCCGCACGAGCGCCGCGTAGGTGTACTGGTCTGGCAGGTTGTGGGGGTCGGTCTCCAGGCGCATGAGGTTGTAGACAGCCAGGGCGTCATCGGCGCGGCCCGTGACGGCGCAGAGGTGGAGCACCTGGGCGGGTTGGGGGGAATGAGGGTGGAGGAGTGTGGGTTGAGAGTGAGCGCAAACGTGTGTGTGTCTTTGCGCACCCGGGTATGTGTGCAGATGTGTAATGTTGTGTTTCAAAGTTCATGCAATCGCACTTGTGTTTGGGGGTGCGGGAGGAAGAAAGCGGATTTGAGATGCAGGAAACCAGCTGAAGGTGTGCTGGAGTGCGCGCCGCGCCCCGCACGCCCCCGCGCCTGCGTGCCCTGCTCCCGAGCGCCCTGCGCCGCGCGCCCCGCCCCGCGCGCCCCGCCCCGCCCCACCGCGTTGTACGTGTATCTGTTGAACGTCACGCGCCGCCGCAGCATCCGCTCAAAGATCCTGAGCGCGCTGTCTGCGTCGCGCGCGAGCGCGCACGCCTTGATGATCGCGCTTGCGCCGACGGGCCCCACGTCCACGCCCGACGCCGTCAGCTGCTCCCACGCCGCCACGGCCTCGCCGCCACGGCCGACGGCGGCCAGCGAGGCAAAGACGGCCGCAAACGTGTGCTCGTTGCGGTCGGGGCGCGCGAGGGCGTACCTGGGGTCCGAGGTTGGGGGGTCGGGCAGGTGCGAGGTTAGGCGGGCGGCGCGGCCGCGAGGCACGGGGCAGGGGAAGGGCGGACGCGGCCGGCGGGCGGGGTGGCAGCGACACAGCCGCAGGGGCGGCGCCGTCCCGCGGTTCGCTTACCAAATGTACACGCCCGCACGGGACCACCGAGAGCCCCCCCTCCCCCCCATCCAAATCAAAAATGAGGCTCACTTTGCCAGCCGCCTAACCTCGTTCTCCAGCTTCCACTCCGCCAGCCGCCGCAGCGCCAGGTTTATGTACACCACGGCCTGGGAGTCCAGGAAGGCCGCGTCGATGGGGTTGCTGCCCGCCGCGTGCCACACCTGGCGGGCGGGGGGAGGGCGCGGCGGGGTTGGGCAGGGAATGAGACGCCCGAAGGGGGGGTGGGCGTACGCGCGAGGGGGGGAAAAAACGGGGCCCCGGGCAGGCGCGGGCAGACGGGAGGGCGGCGCGCATCCAAGTCCCTGATGCGTCGCCGGCTGCTGTCCTGGTCGCTGCTCAGACAACTCCCAATTGTTTGAGTTCAAGAGGGCTTCTGTGACCGCAGGAGACCGGGTCCAGGGCCGCCGCGCGCCCCCCCCCTCCACAAAACGCCCTCGGCCCCGTCCGCGTCGCCGCCGCGCGCACCTGCCGCGCCGCCACGGCGTGCTGGCTCCAGCGGTTCAGCAGCGCCAGCTCGCGCATCCGCTCCTCCTCGCTCGCCTCCAGCGCGCCGCGCGCCTCGGCGGCCACCAGCCTCGCCTCGAGCTCCTCCGCAGACAGCTCCTCGGGCGCGCCGGCCGCCAGCGACACGTCCGGCCCGGGCGGCTGCTGCTGCTGCTGCTGCTGCTGCTGCTGCTCCTGCTGCTGCTGAGTGTGGTGGTGATGCGTAACGCTGGCGTCCCCCTGCCCCTCCAGCTGCCCGTGGACCTGCGGCTCCGGCGCCCACAGGAAAGCCTCCTCCTCCTCTGCCAGCAATTTGGATGCCGCCTCATCGTCAACAATAACATGAGCCGCCTCGGCATGCTGCTGCGCCCCCTCTTGCTCCCCCTGCTCCTTAACTTTCTGCTCCTGCTCCTGCTGTTCCTGCTGCCGATCCTGCTGCTCCTCCTGCAGCTCCTCATGCTGCTCCTTTTGCTGCTGATCCTGCTGCTGATCCTGCTGCTCCAACCCCGCCTCCTGCTGCTGCTGCTGCTGCTGCTGGGCACCCTCAACGTGTTGTGCAGCCGGCAGCTGTGAATGCAGGTGCGCCCCCTCTCCAAGCACCGCCTCTGCCTCCACCTCAGCGTTGTGCACCAA
>NW_014007934.1:0-2927 GCF_000611645.1 Monoraphidium neglectum | reverse complement strand
CAGCCCCACCAGCCCCAGCTACAGCCCCACCTCGCCCTCCCACTCGCCCGATGGCGACGACGGCGGCGCGGGCGGCGGCGGCGGGGCTGCATCGGGCAGCGCGGCCGGCAGCTTCAGCCCGACGGCCAGCTGAGCTGGGGGGCGGCCTGCCGAGCTGGCGGCGCCGGCGCGCAGGCCGACCCTGCGGTGACTCAGGGCGCCGCGCCGCGGAGGGTGCGGTGCCTTCACGGGTGTCACCGCAGCGGTGGCTGCGGGCAGCCGGCACCCGCGGCACATACAAGCCGGCGGAGGCACTGGGGGCTCAGCCACCATTGACAGCGCAGCAGCAGCGGCGGCGGCAGCAGCGGCGGCGGCAGCAGCGGCGGCGGCAGCAGCGGCGGCGGCAGCAGCGGCAGCACCAGCAGCGGCGGCAGCGACGGCAGCCGCCCCAGCGCACCACCTGGGACCCGCAGTGGGCGCCGCCGGGCCTGCGTACCTCAGGGGCCGGGGCGGCGATTGCGCAGCAGCGGCGGCCATGGCTCGGCGGCCTCGGGGTTTGGGGGGCAGGCAGCTTTAGGGGGGCCCGCCGCATATCGGGCGCAGCCGTGCTCCCGCTGATTCATGTCCGCAGAATAGGTTAGCTCGTCTTGGTGGCTTTGGCCACTCGTGGTTTCCAAACTGACCTGTGAACGACGGCCTGTTTTGCGTTTACAACCACTGTGATATTCGTCCTCGCTCAGCCTCTTTCTCTCTCTTTGTCTTGCCCTCTCTCGCTCGCTCTCTGTGTCTTTTGCTCTTTCTCTGGATTGAGCATGGAGCTGCGTTTCTGCGTGCACGTATCAGGGCGACATTCACACCCCCTCCTCGATGAGTAATCCAAACGTGTCACTAGTGACAAACATACTCGCGCACGCCAGCACACGGCAAGGCAGCCAGGCACAGGCGGCAGCACGGCAGCGTGACCTGTCGCTGCGCGCAACATCTGCAGGGGGTTCGACCAGAGTCAAGATCGCCGCATGCTTTCCAACTCCGCCAAGGCAGGCTTGGCGAACATCAGCGTTCCATCCTGCCGCGTTGAATCCTGCAGCTCTGCCTCCGCCAAAGCGCTCGGGTGCAATTATACAAAGTGTTGTTACAGTTGCAGTTGGCTCGCGCGTGATAAGGTGTTGGTACATCGCAGAGCAGGGTGGGGCGCACCCCAGAAAGGCAGCTTCGAGCTCGCGAGGCTCTAGCGCAGGCGTGCCATGCCCTGCCCGCTGCTATAACCCGGGATGCTATTGTAAAGGCCTGCTCCTCACGCACACACGCATGCACACGGTGTTCGTCGGCCGTGCGTCCAACCCCCGGTTGCAAAGGCTCAAAGGCAATTCCCTTCTCCTTCACTGGGGCCCACGTCATGCCAAAATGGGGACAGGGCAACGCACAGGGGCCCAGGCGGGATCAATCCTGCCTGCGCACAAAATTCAAAAGGGTCGGCGGTTCGAGGCACCTGGCTTGGGCTGGCCTAGGGGAAGCTGAAGGGGCGGGTCGGTCGCTTCAAAACGAGGGGCAGGAGAAGGAGGGCCGGGCGACAGCGGAACGCCGTGCAGCGCTCAGCGCGTGCGCGCTCGGGGCGAACGGCTCGCGTGTGCGTTATTCCGGGCAGCCGGCTAGCCATGGGGGTCGCTGCAGGCAAAGCAGCAACGGGCGCCCCAAAAGGTGCGGCAAGCATCGCATAGCGCCGGCCGCACGCGGCGCCGCGCCGCACGCGTCAACAGGGGCGGGGGCGGGGTAATGCTACAATCGCACGACACCGGCAAGGGCGGCGGCAACGGCTGCCGCCCTTGTCGGGGCCGCTGCAAATCTGTCTGGGCAACTTCCGAGTGGTGGGGGGCGCCAGGCGTGGCATCCCTCCGGGAGACTCTGAGTCGAGGTTGTATATTCAGTGCTGAAACATTGGAGTGACACAAGAAATCGAAGCGGCGGCGCGCCGAATATTCGGCCCCCGCAGGAGCGGGCGGCGCCGCTTGCGTCACGCGGTTGCCGGCGCCCACGCAGGCGCTGGCGCGTCGCGCCGCGGCGCCGCTGGGAGCGTGGGTGGGGCCGGGCGGGACTGGGCGCGGCGCGGCGCAGCGCGGCGCGTGAGCCTGCGAGGGCGGGACGCCCGCCCGCCGCCGGTGCGCCGCACCCTCTGATTGCCCCCCCCCCTCCCGGCCCCGCGGCACGCTCACTGCGGCCGCCCATGGCCAGAGGGGAGGGAAAACGCACCTCGTCGAGCGGGGCTCATCAAACATGAGGGAACAGGGGCGCGCAGGACATTGAAAGAGGGGATTGTTCCCGGGGGCAGAAACGCAGCCACACTGAGGAGCCCTCCCCGGACGCATCGCCGGGATCCACCCGCCGCGGGCCCAGAAGAAATCTTGCCCCCCCCGGCAGCCAGCGCTCACGCGGCGCGGGCGAGCGTGCGTGTCTAGTATGGCGTGTGGAAGGATGCCTGCCTGAGAGGGGAAAGAACTGGGCGCCGCCGGGCTGGCCGGCGGGCGGGCCCCGCGTGCCTCAACCCTATAGCCTTTGGTCAGCGCAGTCTGATGAGGAGTGCCGCCGAGGCGCGGCGCCGCGTAATGCCAGGCGTGCCTGGTGGCGGTGGGAGTGCTTGATACAGGGAGCGGCCGCGGGCACGTCGGGGGTGCGGGTGTCACCAGGTGCCGTCCTGAGCGGGGCGGCCAGGGGCGCGAAGCCGCGCGGCGCGTGGGGGCACCGGTTGGCGACGGCGGCGGGCGGGGGGGTTGCCCTCTCAACCCCCTTGGGGTTCACAGGCGCCGCGCATGCAGGCGCCCGGCTCAACACATGCGGGGCGCGCTAGCAAACCCCAAGCATCCCCGCCACCTCGCTCCATCGCCCCTCCTCGCCCCTCACTCCACTGCAAGACCAGTACGCCGCCCTCCCCCCCTCACACCGCACTCCAACCG
>NW_014007935.1:0-2929 GCF_000611645.1 Monoraphidium neglectum | reverse complement strand
GCCGCGGTCCCCGGCCGCAGCCGCCGCCATCGCCGCACGCCCGCCGCCGCTGCCGCGCCCGCCCCCCTCGAACAGCGACCGCCGCGCGCCCTGCCCTTGCTGCCGCCGTGCCCCCGCGCCGCCGCCGCCCGCGAGCATCGCGGCCAGGCCCTCCACAGATGAGGCCAGCTCGGGCGGGCACTCCGCGGCCAGCGCGCGCAGGCGCTGCTCTGCGCCCTCCTCCAGCAGGGTGCGCGCCAGCCGGGCGTCCGCCGCGGCGAGCTTGCGCAGCAGCAGCAGCACCACGGCGGTGGTCTGGAGGCCGTCGCCGAGCGACAGCATGCCTGGGGGTTGCGCAGCGGGGAGGGCCGTGGTGGTGTGGGTCTCAGAGCCTCAGGCTGGCGTCCATCACAGGGTTGCTGCGCCCTTTGAACGCACAAAAGCGGATGCCCACGCTGGCACCCGGCCGCTCTTCAAACCCAGCAGCCTACTGGAAGCCAATGGCGCCCGCCTTGCCTGCCGCCGCGCACGCGCACGCGCCCTCTCTCAGCGGCCTCCCCCCAAAACATCATCCGCCGCCGCAGGCCCCTCCCCCAGGGCTAAGACGCGTGTGGTGAGGCGGCACTCACGCAGCAGCGCCGCCAGCACCCTCCTGTCTGCCAGCAGGTCGTCCGCGCTGAGCAGGCCGTACTTCCATTTGAACTCGAGGCTCTGCAGGGTGCGGCCCCGCACCTCGGCGACCGGGTGCACTGGGGGAGCGGAATGATGGGGTTGGCGGGGAGCGGTTTGCTGTGCTGTTGAAGTGGTGTGCGCATCGGGTGCGCGTGGTGTGCGACGAGGTGCGTATGCGCGCGCGCATGTGTGTGTGTGTGTGAGTGTGTGTGTGTGCGTGTGTGTGTGTGTGTGTGTGTGTGTGAGTGCGTGTGTGTGCATGGGGCACGTAGGTGGAAACGCACGTGCAGAGCAGTACGTTTCTTAGGATCAAGAAAACACATCCCCACAGTCAGACTTGTGCTGCTGGCCCCATCCGAACGCGCGATCCAGGGATGCTCACGAAGCTTTTCAGCAAGCATGTCCATCGTGGTGCCTCCTTCGTCTCCTGCTACACGTCCGTGGTGCCCTCTACACCACGCCACGGCTCCTGCTGGCGTGGCACCCTTGTATAGAGCACTAGCCGAGTGCTGCTCTTTCCATCACCACGTCCTGCTGCGGGCAACTCGTTGCAGCGTTTCCCGCCTCAGGCAGCATCACCCTGGTTGCGCGTGCGACAGACGCCGCCGCAGCGCAGTCACGTTCAGCTGAGTTGATTGCCACCTTGCCTTCAAGCCGCCAGATCTCGCTTTCTAGACATACATGGCTTTCCAAAAGGCGCGTTGTTGTGCCGGGCTGAGATTGAATTCATACAAAGCATATCATAGTGAGAGGCGTACATTGCAAATGTTATGATACTAAGTAGGCGGCAGTAGTTCTGCTGCGCAGGGTGCCTGGAAGCAGCGCTGGTGTGCAACAGCAGTCACCTGATGAACACAAGCACTGGTCAAGGTTTTGGATAACGCGTTGGATGTGGCACCGTATGCATGTCATGCATTATCTTGCTGATACACTACGCTGCTGCCTCACAGCTTATCAAGAACCGTTGTACATATAGCGTGTGATCTAGTCGCCACCGTCACTGGGGTTCCTCACGCACTCCCATTGCCTTATACCTAGCATATAGCTTGAGTTTCATCTTCTTTGATCTTTGTGTGGCGCCCTAGGTGGCAGGATGCTTGCCCAGCGCATCCAAAGCCACAGTGCGGCGACCAGCAGCCAGCGGACGAGCCCAGCCGTCTGCACATCCTCATGCCGGCGCCCAGCACCAATGAGGACCCGATTCTCTGGTCGCAACAGCACCCGCCGCTCTGCGACCAGCGACGAGATCGAGTCTGAGCTCGACGCGCTGCTGGCCGGCGACGAGGGCGCGTCCATGCCCGCGCGGGGCTACTCCCAGATCCGCCGCAAGCACAATTCGCGCCCCGACTTCAACAACCCCAACTGGGCCGACGAGGTCGACGACTGGGGGGAGTTTTGGGGGGCGGCCGCCTACTGGGACGAGCGGGAGCTCGAGGACTTGGATGCCCTGGATGATGAGCACGACGCATCCCTCATGCTCGCGATGCGCGCCGCCGCCGACGGCGACGAGGACGCCGCGTTCGCCGTTGGCCTCGCGCGCCGCGAGAAGCGCACGGACGCGGCGCGGCTGTCGCGCGCGCGGCAGCTGATCTCGGCGCTGCGGGACGCGGGCAAGGCGGCGTCGGCGCAGCTCATCCTGGGGGCCGCGCTGGACCGCCACACGCCTTACACAGAAACCCCCGCCGAAGACGCAGAGCCCGACGTGGTGCGGCGCGAATTGCAACACACTGCGCGCACTGCGCGCGCCGGCCGACAGCCACCCGCGCTCGCGCGCATGGGGGCCGGACGCAGCGGCCCCGCCGGCAGTCCGCGGCGGCCGCGGGCGGCGGTTGGCCGCGATCGACGTTGCCATGACGTGGTGCGCCCCGCAGCCCGCGTTCTCAGGATCCATTGCTCTGCCCCCGCAGATAACTATCGAGGACCCCAACCCCAACGTCCCTGACCTCTACCTGAGAGCCATGGTGGAGAAGCAGCAGCGCAAGGACGCCCTCGACGCGGGTGAGCGGCCGCTGCAAGGGGGGTTCTGAGAATGTTCAGGCTTGGATCGTGGCAAACAGAATGATCACAGTGTTTGGTGGCGATGTAGAAGTGAGATGCTCGGGGGGAGGGAGGCAAAGGGCGGATGGCTTATCGGGAGTGGATGTTGCAAGCATGGGGGCCTCGGCCGGGACTCGCAGGCCAGGGCCGAGGGGCGATAGCAGTGCGCTCATGCCCCCCAGGCTGCAGAGACGGGCAGCACTGCGGCCAGCTTCCGCACCCGATTGCAGATGCTCACCAG
>NW_014007936.1:1975-3210 GCF_000611645.1 Monoraphidium neglectum | reverse complement strand
CCGCCACTGGGCTCGGCCGCTGGACGCGGCGGACGCGGCACTGGCGGTGGTCGACGTCGCAGATCAGGGGTGCGCAGCCGCGGTTCACAATGCACTGGAATCTGCTCCGCAAGAGCCACCTGTGGCTGGCCTCCTTGCCTTGGGGCTGCGCTGTCTGTGGGCCGTGGACTGTGGGCCGTGAGCCGTGGGCCGTGGACTGTGGGCCGTGGACTGTGGGCCGTGGACTGTGGGCCGTGGACTGTGGGCCGTGGACTGTGGGCCGTGGACTTTGGGCCGTGGGCCGCAGGCGCGCCGCCGCTGCCACACGCCTGAACGTCCGCGTCCCTGGCGCCCCGCACCGCCAGGTGGCGCGTGCTGTACGCCAACCCGGCGTTCCTGGAGACGGCCGGCCTGGGCGCGGAGGACGCGGCGGAGCTGTCGCTGCGCAACGTGCTGGTGCCGCTGGGGCGCCGCACCGTCTTCTGGCGCGGCCTGCAGGTGCGCACTGGCGCACTCGCGCAAAGCCTGCTCCCTTGCCCCCCCCATGAACCATCCAAACACGCCGCCTCTGCGATCGCGGCCTCGCCGCGGCGCGGCGCTGCCGCCTCTCGCGCCTGGCGTGCGCGCTGATGCGCACCGCGGGTTCGGGGTGCGCATGGAAGGCCCCAAAACAACTGGCGTCGCAGGGCAGACCACCTGACTGAAGCGCCCGCGCGTGCAAAGCTCAGGCAGCCGTGCAGCCTGCCGCCCCTGTCCCTACGACACGCACCTCTTGCACGCAATCCCGCACGCCACCATGGCCGCACCCAAATCAGGTCATGGCCATCACGCGCCGCGCGTTTGGCGTGGAGCGCGTGAAGCTCCGCGGCAGCGCCGACGCCGACGGCATCTTCACGCTCACCTTCCGCCCAGCTTCTCACGACCACGTCGACGCGGACGCGCTGCCCGTCGGCTGCCCGCTGGGCGTCGCACTGCGCGGCTCCGGCGGCGGCGACAGTGGTGGTGGTGATGTTGATGGCGGCGGCGGCGGCGACGGCGGGTGCCTTGAGGGGCAGCAGCTGTACTTGGTGTCGCTGCAGCGCGTGGACGAGGACTGGGGGGCAGCGCTGGCGGACGACTGGCCGGGGCAGGGGGCCGCGGGGCAGCCGCGGGCGCCGCGGCGGCTGGCGGAGGAGGGGGAGGAGAGGCAGAAGCGGAGGGACAGCGGGCGGGTGCCGTATGATTCCATGAGCTGGGGGCAGGAGGAGGGGCGGGGG
>NW_014007936.1:0-1695 GCF_000611645.1 Monoraphidium neglectum | reverse complement strand
GAGCAGCAGCAGGAGCAGCAGCAGGAGCAGCAGGGGGAGTGGGGGCAGTGGCGGCGGGACGGGGCAGACGGGCAGCAGGCGGAGGGGCGGGAGCAGCCCCTAGTGACGTGGGTGCCGGCGGCCGGCGATGAGCCGCCCTCAATAAACAGCGGCTCTTCTCTGGACAGCGGCCCCCCACACAGCCCCCGCGCGCCCCCCAAGCGCCGCAGCAGCCTGGGCGGCGGCCACGGCCACGGCTGCGCGCGCGGCCCCTTCGGGCAGCTCGCGGCGGCGCCGGAGCTGCCCGGCCTCGTCCTGCGGCAGCTGCTCGGCAGCTGCGCGCAGGGCCGGGTCTACCTGGCCGACCAGGACGGCGGCGGGCCGGTGGCGGTCAAAGTCGTTGACCTCGCGTCGCTGCAGCCGGCGCGCGTCGGGCGCGTGCAGCTGCAGCAGCTGCGGCAGGAGCTCGAGGCGGGCATATCAATAGAGCACCCGAATGTGGTGCGGACGCTCGCGGCGGCGCTGGTCGGCACGACCGCGGCGGACAGCCGCGTGAGGGGGGAGCTGCAGGCGTTGACCGGGGAGATGTGGGCCCAGGTGGTGAGGGATGACGCGGAGGAGGAGGCGCGGTTCATCAACAGGATGATGGGCCGCCTGCCGCCGGCGACGGACTCGGGGCGCGGCGCGTGCGGCACGAGCGTCGGGGACGGCCCGCCGGGCGGCGGCGGGGGCGGCGGCGAGGGCCCCACGGCTGGCGGCTTCGCGGCAGAGGGGAGGGCGGGCGGCGCGGCAGGGGCGTCGGGGGCGGCGACGGGGGATCTGTGGGAAGCCGGATGGGGGCGGGCCGACACGGCAGCTGCAGGGGCCCCCGCGGCGCTAGGGCGCGGCGGGGGCGGCCTGGAGGCAGGGGCCGTTTCGCCCACACCAGGGGCGCTGGACATGTCGCCGCTGATGCAGGGAGGGGCCGCCTTGGGGCATGCGGATGGGAATGTCGCGCAGACCGCCGCCTTGGCGGCGCCACCCTCACGTGTGTCGCCGTTTGCAGCAGCGCAGGCGGCCGAGTCGCCTTCCAGCGCAGCGCCCGCAGTGCCGGCGGCTGACTCAAGCAGCAGCAGTAGCAACAGCAGCGCGCCGCACGCGGGCAGCGGCGGCGGCGGCGCTGCTGCAGAATACGAGCGACGCAGCGGCGGCAGCAGCGTCAGCAACGGCGTCGCCAGCGGCGGCCAATACAGCGGCAGCGCTGGCGCATACAGCGGCAGCGGCAACGGCAGCGCGGGCCGCTTCAGCGGCAGCGTCAGCGGCGGCCGCTGCAGCGGCAGCGTCAGCGGCGGCCGCTGCAGCGGCAGCAGCAGCGCCGGCCACCGCAGCGGCGATGACGGCGGCGGCGGCGGCCTGAGCAGCGGCGCGAACTCGCAGCTCTCCAGCAGCGGTGCGGCGCGGACGTGCATCGTGACTGTGGAGGGGTCCATCTGGCTGGTTGTCGATGAGAGGGAAGCCCTGAGCGGCGCCGCGGGCGCCAACGGCGGCGCCTCGGAGGACGGGGAGGACGGCGCCGCGAGCGACGCGGGTGCTTGCGCCGTCGACACCGCCAACGGGCGCGAGGGGCTGGAGGCGTGGCTGCTGGCGCGCGGGATGGAGCCCATTATGGACGAGGACGAGGAGGAGGGCCGCTCCTCATTGCCAAACGGCCTGCTAAAGCCCGGAGAGGCCGGCGCG